>NC_061779.1:102500-167500 GCF_022458985.1 Mugil cephalus
TCAATCAATCAATCAGTCAATCAATCAATCAATCAATCAATCAGTCAATCAATCAATCAGTCAAACAACCAGTCAAACAATCAATCAGTCAATCAATCAATCAATCAATCAAACTTTTCAAGCAATTCATACAAAATGTATCAAGTGCTTCACACAATAATCCCACCTGCACCCTCCAGCACAGACACAGACACACAAGTTCTACCAATAAGAGCAGAATTCATTTACACAGGAGGAACCAACAACAGCAGGTAAAACCATGAATAAGCAGAAAACGAAAATCATAAAAATGTTACAAGAAAAACAAGAGAGGAAGTGATAAAATTACATGAACTACATAATAAATTCATGAAACCTGTTTCACCAATGTGGCATATTTAATATTTATTAAATCATCAAACTCCAAATCATTCGCTTTGTATTTGGTTCATTAAATAAAATACTTTTCCCAGTTTCTTTATAGCCAATAATCAATTTCATGATACATCCCCTTTTCTCTTCCCTCTATTTTTTTTTGTCTTGTTATAGTTTCCTCTTGTTTTGTTTTCTGTTTTCTGTTTTGATTTCTTTCCTTTAGTTGAAGTCTGTTATTTTGGGGGAAAACTTTTCTTCAAGCCCTTTGAGGGTTTTGCCTTTTTTTGAAGAAAATGAAAGAGCTTATTGTTACTGTATTTCCATTGTAGTTTTTGTTGTTTGTATTTTAAAATTAAAATAAAAAATAGAATAAATAGATAGTTAAGATGGAATTAACAGAGTCTTGAGTCTTGAGTTAAATGCTAACCGACCTAGCCGCCCGCTGCAGCGTGCTGTGTTTCCCAGGATGCCGCTGTGAACCGTGACCTCGGCGGCGTAGACTCGTCCTGGTACGAGGCCCAGACCAGGGATGGACAAGCTGTGCTGTCGGACCCGTTTACCCACGGTCTCATTCACCAGAACCACGGAGCCGTTCATCAGCCGGACGCTGTACCGGTCCCAGTCTCCTTCAGGTGGAGACCAGGTCAGACGGACTGATGTGGAGTCACTGGACATGGAGAGATCCGAGACCTGGTCCGGAACTGGAACAACAACCAGGATTTACCACATGGATGGATGGATGGATGGATGGATGGATGGATGGATGGATGGATGGATGGATGGATGGATAGATAGATAGATAGATAGATAGATAGATAGATAGATAGATAGATAGATAGATAGATAGATAGATAGTGTAGTATATTATCTTCTTGTTCTTCTTATCTGTCCCTTTCCTGTGCTTGGGGGTTGTGAAGGATGTATAAAGTTAAAGGTTAATGGTTAAAGGTCAAAAGGTCATTTACCAGATGCCAGTTCGTAAAACGAACCAGGACATACAACCTAAAGCTTTGTTTGTGTAAGGGGGTTCTCGGGGATGACCATCCTATATAAGGTGACTGTGGGAGCTGAATGGCAGAGGAGATTCGACGATTGGCCAGAGGCTCTCTCAGATTCGGCAAGAGTTTGACATTGTTCTTTCTTGTAAATAAACCTTTTTAAATGCAAGATAAGACTTGTCAGCGGTGATCACTTCTTTCTTCAGCACATCAATATACAACAATAGATAGATGGATGGATGGATGGATGGATGGATGGATGGATGGATGGATAGATGGATGGATGGATGGATAGATAGATAGATAGATAGATAGATAGATAGATAGATAGATAGATAGATAGATAGATAGATAGATAGATAGATAGATAGATAGATAGATAGACCTACCCGTCCAGCCCCTGGTCCTTGTCTCTGAGCTCCGACCTCCAGCGGTGACGTTGACTAAAAGCTGGTAGCAGCGTCCAGGGGTCAGACCCTCAAACAGAGCCTGGGTGGCGTTGGGGGGCAGGCGCTGATGTTGTCGCTGTTGGGGGAACCCCGGCGCCCACAGGGTCACCAGGTAGGCATCCACCCCCCCTCCAGGTGAGAACCAGGACGCCCTCAGACTCTCTGAGCTGCCGTTGTTGTTGAGGATCAGACCTGAAACAGCTGCTGGGACTGAGGAGGAAAACAGGATTAGATCCAGAGCTGCTTAAAACCTTCAGCCTCAGAGTTTTCTACATTTCTCCATAAATAACTTTAAACATCACAAGTCCTGAAAGTCAACAAAGAACCAGGACTAATTCAGAATAGAACCAGTTCAGTCCTGAGATGTTGGTGGTTTCCTGCCATCAACTGATGCTACAACATTTCTACTGGATTAAGGTCAGAACTTTGACTTGTTCATCCATAATCATATTGGAGCCATAACACAGCTGTAATATTTCTGTCTTTGTAAAACCATTTTCATTATGTCGGGATCATTTTCTCCTTCCTCTCTGAACTGAACATCTATAAACTGTGTCAAACATCAGAGACGATAAAACCTCAATCCTTGTTTAACGCTACAGGATTCGTACTCAGCGTGAACAGATTCACTGAAGGGATGAGTTTTCAGGTGGGTGAGGTTTCCAGCTACAGGGGGAGGAAGGGAGGAAGGGTGTGGGGGAGAACATCCTGAACTATCCTGGAAACATCAGCAGAGAGGTAGAGCTGGACAGTCTCTTGGTGTTGACATTGAGACGAACTGACTAAAAACATCCTGTTCTGACGTAAATCAGGTCTGGTCTCTTCATATCTACCTGTGACAGCTGGTGTGGAGGCGGAGCTCTGCAGGCCAACCGCCTCTGTTACCATGGTGATGGTGTACCGGGTACCGGGCTGCAGGCCATCCAGCTGAACGAAGGACACGGTGGTCCTCACAGAGACGTTCTTCACAACAACTTTGTCCGGATCTGTTAGCAGAACCCTGAGGTTCTCCGTCCGGCCCGGCCCGAGTTGCCAGGACACGCCGAGGCTGTCTGAGGACACAGACTCCACCTGCAGCATGTCCACGGGGGACGGAGCTGGAGGACAGGCAAAGAACAAAAGAGGAGTCAGCACTCTGTGGAACTAAAAACACTTTAACCCGTCACAGGCTCTCATTGAAAGACTTGGATTTTCTAAATTTCAACCCTTTAGTTTTGTGAATAGTTTTTAATGTTCCTTTATTAAATCCAGATGAATGAATTCCCCATGTCTGGTTCCTGGTCCTTAAACCTACATAAAACATCATAAGAATACAACACACAATGCAATAATATCAAAGCAGATTAAAATATGTACCGGTGGAGTGGAGTAAGCTATTTTAAAAAGATGTGTTTTGAGTCTGGATTTGAAATGTGTCAGAGAGTCTATTTCCCCTTTCACATCAAAAATCCCGGGTAAATCCGGGTCTGAAAATCCCGGGTTGACCCTCCTTTGGTGATTTTTCACATCGCCACCAGTGTCAGGTCTGAGCTCCCTCTGTCAGAGCTGTGTCTGTTATTTCCTCCCTCTCACACATCATCACGTCGAACACATTTACGGACACTCCACTGCAGGTAAACAGTGGGCAGCGTGGTGTATTTTTGTAACGCTTTTAGTTTGTTGATGACCTGAAGAATGGACCAGTCCTGAATGGATCAGAGTGATTTCCCAAACATGCGTGCTAATTTCAAATAAATTAGCGGGTTGACACAGAATTCCTGTTCACATCAAAGCCGAGCCGATATCCCAGGATCCCCCCACGGCAGCTCTATCAATGTTTATATGTAAATACAGATTCACGACCAGAAGCTTCTTGACAGAGAAGCAATAGATCTAGTCTGAAATTAAACTGTCGTGTTTGGTTTCATCTTTCATTTTATTATTCTTCTTTGCATAGAAACGTCTTTTCTTCTTTATTCATTTTTTATTAATCATTATTAATTTGCTCTTATATCTGGGGCAAAAACATGTGGACAAGTTTAGGGGGACAGGCTGGAGGACAGGCTGGAGGACAGCGTGATGGAAGAGGTTGAGACAGTTGGAAGTGTTACAGAAGGAGACGTTGTCATGGAGACAGGAAACAGAAGAATAGTCTGGGTGGGACAGGATGAGGACAACAACCCCCCCACAAAAAACTCATAATGGCTTCCTCCCTTCACTACTTCCTGATGGTGAATCAGCAACACCCCGAGGACAAAATGTCCAACCGTCCAGAGACACACTGAGGTGAGTCAGTAAATTAAGACGTCAGGACTGTCTCCAATTGAATATGGAGGACATCTGAGAGACACCTAGCTATCAAAAAACCCCGTCCCTGAAACATTCCTGAATGGTTTCCAGAAACCTCCACCTCCTAGTTTGTGGTTTTGATTTGATTTGACTTGATTATTTGATTTATTTGACAATTTCATTTAAAATAACAGCAGCTCTGGTAAAACATAAGTTCAAAAAACAAAAAGAAGAAAAATCAGAATGGTGCAATAAAGCCAGGAGGCTTATTTCCATTGTGTTGGTTGGTGGTTAATGAGTGATTAGTTAGTGGTTGGTTAGTGGTTGTGGTTGGTGGTTGGTTGGTGGTTAATGAGTGATTAGTTAGTGGTTGGTTAGTGGTTGGTTGGTTGGTGGTTGGTTGGTGGTTAATGAGCGATTTGTTAGTGGTTGGTTGGTGGTTAGTTAGTGGTTGGTTGGTGGTTAGTTTGTGGTTGGTTGGTGGTTAATGAGCGATTAGTTAATGGTTGGTTAGTGGTTAGTGAGTGATTAGTTTGTGGTTGGTTGGTGGTTAGTTGGTGGTTAGTTAGTGGTTGGTTGGTGGTTAGTTTGTGGTTGGTTGGTGGTTAATGAGCGATAGTAATGGTGGAATTAGGTTAATGAGTGTTAGTTTGTGTTGTTGAGTGGTTGGTGTTGGTGTATGAGGATTGAGTGTGGTTGTTTGTGTGTTGGTTGTTAGTTGGTTGGTTGGTGGTTAAGTGGATTGTTATGGTTGGTTGGTTGAGTTGTGGGTTGTGGTTGGTGTTGTGGTTAATGAGCGTTAGTTAAGGTTGGTTAGTGGTTAGTGGTGTTAGTGTATGTGGTTGGTTGTGGTGTTAGTTGTGGTTAGTTTGTGGTTGGTTGGTGGTTAATGAGCGATTAGTTAATGGTTGGTAAGTGGTTAATGAGTGATTAGTTAGTAGTTGGTTGGTGGTTAGTGAGTGATTAGTTAGTGGTTAGTTAGTGGTTGGTTGTGGTTAATGAGCGATTAGTTAACGGTTGGTTAGTGGTTAGTGAGTGATTAGTTTGTAGTTGGTTGGTGGTTAGTGAGTGATTAGTTAGTGGTTGGTTGTGGTTAATGAGCGATTCGTTAATGGTTGGTTAGTGGTTAGTGAGTGATTAGTTAGTGGTTGGTTGGTGGTTAGTTGGTGGTTAGTTAGTGGTTGGTTGGTGGTTAATGAGCGATTAGTTAATGGTTGGTTAGTGGTTAGTGAGTGATTAGTTTGTGGTTGGTTGGTGGTTAGTGAGTGATTAGTTAGTGGTTAGTTAGTGGTTGGTTGTGGTTAATGAGCGATTAGTTAACGGTTGGTTAGTGGTTAGTGAGTGATTAGTTTGTAGTTGGTTGGTGGTTAGTGAGTGATTAGTTAGTGGTTAGTTAGTGGTTGGTTGTGGTTAATGAGCGATTCGTTAATGGTTGGTTAGTGGTTAGTGAGTGATTAGTTAGTGGTTGGTTGGTGGTTAGTTGGTGGTTAGTTAGTGGTTGGTTGGTGGTTAATGAGCGATTAGTTAATGGTTGGTTAGTGGTTAGTGAGTGATTAGTTTGTGGTTGGTTGGTGGTTTGTTAGTGGTTAAGTATGGCATCATGTCTTTAGTGTCTGAGGGCTGAATGATCCGTGGTCCAAATGAACTTTAAAACTCATTTCGTTGTTAAACTTTCTGTTAGATCTCACCTGTCCGTACTGAAGCGTTGCTCGTCACCCCGTCCTTCCTGGAAGTCACTGTGATGTTGTTTAGAGTTCCAGGTTCTAGACCCATGATCTGGCAACTTAAGCCATCTCCGTCCATCTTACAGTAGGAGGCATCAGACCAGGACTTTCCTCCAACCACCAGGCTGAAGTTACAGGACAGACCGGCTGATGTCACCTTCACCAGGGCTGAGTCGGTGCTGGAGTTGATCTCCGTCAGATTAGCCAGGCAGCGTGGACCCTCAGAGGTCTGGACCTGGAACAGTAGCGTCAACATGATCACAGTCAGCTGATTCCTTATAAATAACCAGACGGAGGAACCACCAAAGAACCATAGAGGCACCACAGAGGAGACATTCACTGAGATGTTTCTGAAGTTGAAACCTTTTAATTTCTTAGGCAAACATCCACCCACAGAGACTTCATCAGACATGAGACTTTGTTTTGGAGAAAGATGAACGTTGATGTTTGAAATTCCAATAAAGGCAGTTCTTTGGGAGCAAAACCTATTAACTCACCAGCTCTATGATCCAAAATGAAGCCAGAATCAAACATCTAGAGGAACTTTTGAGCATCGCTGGTTTAAATCTGCTGTGTTTCACATGACAAGTCTGTTTATAAACAGAAAGCTGATCATGACCCGGTCGACACCTTCACGTGAAGCTGGTGAATTCTGATCTGGTTCCTCTTCATTCTGCATGGTCCAACAGATCTAAGTCTTCTCCAGAACCAGCCCAGACGTCGTTCTCTCAGAGCTCCATGGATCTTTAAACTCTCTGTCCAGACCAGAAGACGGTAACTCTCTGCAGACCCCTCCCTGCTTTCCTTCCTGCTTCCCTGCAACTTTCTCTGTGGACCTTTAGCTTCAGGCTGCGCCCCATCATCCAAACAGATTCAACTATTGTTTGGCCTGAACTAGAGGTATCCCGCCAGGAAGCCCTCGAATAAACTCTAATTATAGACAAGTTCAGCATCCAGAATTCATGTCGCAGGAGTTTGTTCAAGAAATACATTCAGCAACTTGTTGACAAAGTTCTTCTGATTTTCTTCTTCAGTTTGTGACAATGAGACACTTCCTCACTTCTCTGAATGTGTGAAATTGTCATTATTATTTTGTGATCCTTGTTTGTGAAAATAACGGTTTTGATCACAGCAAAGACTCAGAGTCTGGTTTCTGCAAGAGTTTGTGGAGTTTATGACGTCTTTCTCTGAACTCACACGTTCAAACTTTAATTATTGTTTTTATCTGCATCACTGTCAAAAACAAAACATTCAAAGAGATTTAAATATAAAAAAACACAGAGAATACTTACAGGGGTGGTGGTTGGTTCAGAGGTGGTGGTTGGTTCAGGGGTGGTGGTTGGTTCAGGAATGGTGGTTGGTTCAGAGGTGGTGGTTGGTTCAGGAATGGTGGTTGGTTCAGGGGTGGTGGTTGGTTCAGGGGTGGTGGTTGGTTCAGGGGTGGTGGTTGGTTCAGAGGTGGTGGTTGGTTCAGAGGTGGTGGTTGGTTCAGGGGTGGTGGTTGGTTCAGGAATGGTGGTTGGTTCAGGGGTGGTGGTTGGTTCAGAGGTGGTGGTTGGTCCAGAGGTGGTGGTTGGTTCAGAGGTGGTGGTTGTGTCAGGACTACTGGTTGGTTCAGAGGTGGTGGTCTGAAATGCATTTGTAGTTGAACGAGGTTTGATGCTGGAGGATGGCTTGGGTGGAGTGGTTGTGGGTGGTGGTGCTGGTTCTGTTGTCGCTGGTGGAACTGTGGTTGGTGCATTGGTCAGACTTGGTGATGGTGCAGAGGGCTGTGGATGATCTGTGGATCCAGTAGCTGTGGGAGGAGTCTGGTAAGAGGTCAGCAGGTTGGGATGGGTGGATGGGGGATCTGCCTCCACGACAGATGTAGACATTGAAGGGGGATGAGGGGAGGCGGTGTTGGAGGCCATGTTGGAGGCGGTGTTGGAGGCGGTGTTGAAGGCCATGTTGGAGGCGGTGTTGGAGGTCATGTTGGAGGCCATGTTGGAGGCGGTGTTGGAGGCCATGTTGGAGGCCATGTTGGAGGCGGTGTTGGAGGCCATGTTGGAGGCCATGTTGGAGGCGGTGTTGGAGGCGGTGTTGGAGGCCATGTTAGAGGCCATGTTGGAGGCGGTTTTGGAGGCGGTGTTGGAGGCCATGTTGGAGGCCATGTTGGAGGCCATGTTGGAGGCGGTTTTGGAGGCCATGTTGGAGGCCATGTTGGAGGCCATGTTGGAGATGGTGTTGGAGGCGGTGTTGGAGGCGGTGTTGGAGGCCATGTTGAAGGCGGTGTTGGAGGCGGTGTTGGAGGCGGTGTTGGAGGTGGGGGAGAATCTGTCGGTAAGTGGATTTGTTGTAGATGCTGGGTCTGGATTTGACTCAGAAACAGAAGATGTGGATTCAGACGACGTCTCAGACCTAAACGTGACGTCTGTCGATCCTCCAGACTTCAAAACCAGACCTGGTCCAGCTCTAGTCCACAGGAGACCAGTGTGGGACAACAATGCAATGGTCTCTGTGGTGTCTGGAGAGGTTCTAGACCCAGTTCTAGACTCTGTCCTCTCTGGAAATGTTCTAGACTCGGTCCTATCTGGAAATGTTCTAGACTCGGTCCTATCCGGAGATGTTCTAGACTCGGTCAGATCTGGCAATGTTCTAGACTCGGTCCTCTCCGGAGATGTTCTAGACTTGGTCCAATCTGGAAATGTTCCAGACTCTGTCCTATCTGGAAATGTTCTAGACTCGGTCCTATCTGGAGATGTTCTAGACCCAGTTCTAGACTCGGTCCTATCTGGAGATGTTCTAGACCCAGTTCTAGACTCGGTCCTACCTGGAGATGTTCCAGACTCTGGTAGGAGTGAGCGGACTGTGGTGACCCCAGTGTTTCCTCCATGTGATGCAGTGATCTGTGGATCTGAACCAGAACTCGGTGACCTCCTGGTTGGATGTCTGCTGATGTTGTTCACATCTGTGCTGAAACTGTAAATGCTGCTTCTGGTTCTTTCAGTCTGAGGTGGATTCGGGTCAGGACGTGTGACGGCGTCAACAGCGCTGGAGACATTCAGAGGTTTAAGTGTTGATGAGTCTGGAATAAAGAAAGAGAAGAAACATTCAACAGTTACAGACCTGGACCCACATTCAAAGAGTTTCACCTAGAGGCCAAATGCTCAGAAAACTCTAGAACCCTGATGTTTCCTCAGAGTTGTTCCTAGATGGAGGCAGAGATGAAAGGTTCCTAAAGAAGGTTCTGCAGTGAGATGTGCTGAGAGCAGGGAGGAGAACTTTAAGAGGCTTAGAGAGGAGAACATGGTGGAAAGAAGAGGAGGAGAGATGTTCTCCAAACACTGAATGATTGGATGGAGCAGGAATCCAGCCCCTGAGACATTTTACCTGGTTAATACCACATGGATGAAGAGCAACAATGGTTTTAAAGTAGATCTACTATTTATTTCTCTTCAGTCTCATAGATCAGATTCTAGGATTCAGTCTGTGGATGTGACTCGTTCTATGGATCAATGACATGATCATATGCAGCAACGGGCTCAAGCCCAGCTCCTCCCTGCACCTCCTCCCTAACATCACTCCTCCTCACTGCCACCTCCTCCCTGACACCTCCTCACTGACACCTCCTCACTGACATCACACCTCCTCACTAGCACCTCCTCACCAACATCACAGCTCCTGTCCTGGAGTCACTCCTCAGACCAGACTCCTTTAGACTCAGCTAGGAGCTACACCAGAGGACCTGGACCTGGAGGACCTGGAGGAGGACCTGGAGAAGGACCTAGACCTGGAGGAGGACCTGGAGGAGGACCTGGAGGGAGACTGGTCAGTGTCTCTAGAATAAATTGGTCCATGGGCGTAAAGCTAAATGATGGTTCAGACACATGAGTGAGACATCTTATTTTCTGAGGACGCTGCAGGACTCAGAGAGAGAGACCTGGACATCAGTGTCTCCTTGAGGGCAGATCAATCTAAAACTGTTTTAGGTTAATGTGAAGCTCCAGATGTTTTCCTCCCTGACGGCGTCCATCTTGATGGACATGTCCAGTCAGCTGGTGTCTCAGAAGACAAACCCCAGATCTGTAAAATCAGTTTCTGTTTCTGCTGTTCTTTGAAAGACAGAGGTCAGAGCTAAAAGTCTGAACCCCAGCCGTCATTCAGTCCAGTTTAAGGACCAGGACCGGGACCAGGACCAGGACCAGGACCAGGACCAGGACCTGAATGTGTGACTGAGCTCTGCTCCTGCTGATATATTTTAAAGTGTCTCACTTCCTCAAACACAGACTGATGTGAATCAGCCGAGTTCTGCTTCACTGAGCCAGAACTGTTTCAGTTTTAAATAGTTTTTTAATGTGAAAAAAGAAGAAACCAGCGTCAGAACAGAACATCGGTCAAATCTGATTAAAGTCACTTCTCTGCTCATGTTTAAAACCAGAACTCAAAGGGTTCCATCACGGGGAAAGACAGCCAGGACCATGAAAATGACTAGAACTCGGATCAGGACGCGAGAGTCTTCTTAGTAATGGTCCTGCTTTATGACGGTTGGATCTGGGTCTGAGCTCCACCAGAATCCTCCCGGGGTCCAGACAACGTCAAAATATTAGGAACAAGACTGAACACTGAACTCGTCACGTCTCCACTAGCGTACCTAATGAAGTGGCCAGAACAAATGTTCAAGAAGAAAACAAACACACAGAGCCGAAGCCCAACGAGGTCTGGATCAGAACCAGGACTAGATCAAACCGGATCGGTGGGACTACTTACGGGCAGAGCTGGAGACCAGGATCAGAGCGAGGATCAGAGCGTCCATGTTCGTCCTCCAGCTTCAGAGTGAAGACTGAAGGGAAGTCTGAGGGAGGAAAGAGGCAGCGAGCCACACTTCCTTCAATTCAACTGGACGAGGTCGGAAATACCACAGAGGACGTGTCCTCTAGTAAACACCACCGGCCCCAGGTTGGTATTCTGAAACCTGCTCTAGACTCGCTGGTCCCAGGTTGGTAGTCTGAAACTTTCTTCTAGACTCGCTGGTCCCAGGTTGGTAGTCTGAAACTTTCTTCTAGACTCGCTGGTCCCAGGTTGGTAGTCTGAAACCTGCTCTAGACTCGCTGGTCCCAGGTTGGTATTCTGAAACCTGCTCTAGACTCGCTGGTCCCAGGTTAGTCTGAAACCTGCTCTAGACTCACTGGTCCCAGGTTAGTCTGAAACCTGCTCAAAGGTTCAGCACCAGCTCCTCCCTCTGACAAAGATTCAGTTTGATCCAAAATGTTTCAAATGAAAAAAAAAAAAAAAGCCTCAGTCTAGAGACAGGACCAGGACCAGGACCAGGACCAGGACCAAGACCAGGACCAGGGCCAGGACCAGGACCAGAGTTGTTGGTTTTTCCGCCACAGAACAAAGAAGGGAAATTTATTTTATTGATAAATATAAATATGGTGAAATGTGTTGATGTTGATGTGAGGAGGACAGAGTCTAAGAGGAGGACAGAGTCTAAGAGGAGGACAGAGTCTAAGAGGAGGACAGCCCCCCCCCCCCCCGACATCCTGTCCTTGTTGGGAGGAAGACGAGGGAGAGGAGGAATTCCTCGTCCTCCTCCCTCCACATCCTGTCTGAGCTGCATTACCTCCACGTTAACGGGTTTATTATTATTATTATTATTATTATTATTATTATTATTATTATTATTATTATTATTATGTAAAGGTGTAAACGGTGTCTGGCTCTGACAGGGCAGGAGGAGCAGGAGGAGGAGGACGAGGAGGAGGTGGAGGAGGAGGAGGAGGAGGTGAATGTGTTTCCTGACACGCGAGGGTGGAAACAGGACACTAATGTCTCCGTGTGGACGTTTAAACCTCAGAGCCGTTCTCCACCTCCTTCCTTCATCACTCTGTCCTCATCAGGGACAGGGGTCAGAGGTCAGGAAGTCTCCCTCTGATTGGCTGGGGACCAGGAAGTGACCTGCGACCTGTGGAGAGGAAGAGAGTCACCGCCCACAGAGAATTTACTCTCACTGCCTTCAGCCAGTCCTGTGTGGAGCCCCAGGTGCAGAGAGGACTGAACCATCAGATTCATTTGTCCTGTTACTACAGCATCCAAACAGCTGATGGCCAGAGGTCAGAGGTCAGGTGATGCTGTTGACACCTGAGCCTCTGCTGGTCTCCACCTGATCCTAGAGCCTGGGAGACATAAATGAATCTGAACTGATCTAATCTGCTTTATTCTACTTTTATTCTTTATCGCCCTGTGCAAACGCCCACAAGGATCTTGTGTTGATGATGTCAGAGTCTGAGTCTCCAGCTCATCCCAAACTTTCTCTCTGGGTTCAGGTCTGGACTCTGGTCTGGTCTCATGCTCCCTGAACCTCTTTCTCTATTTGAGCCCCATGAATCCTGGTGGATGGAAGAACCTGCTCCTTCAGTGTATTCAGGGAGTCAGCTGACCTCATCCTCTGAACCTGGACCTGAACCTCTCCATAGATGTTTCCTCTGCTTGATGCAGCCAATGATTTGACCCTTCTCCGCCAGACTAACATCTTCTCCTCCACCAGACTAACATCTTCTCCTCCACCAGACTAACATCTCCTCCACCAGACTAACATCTTCTCCTCCACCAGACTAACATCTTCTCCTCCAGACTAACATCTTCTCCTCCAGACTAACATCTCCTCCTCCAGACTAACATCTCCTCCAGACTAACATCTCCTCCACCAGACTAACATCTTCTCCTCCACCAGACTAACATCTCCTGTGTCTTTACACATGGTTGTTGGGGAAATGAGAAGCTCCTCATTGCATCAGTTGGTCTTAAATGACTTGTTGAACTAATGATCCACCAGGAGGCGCTGGACTATGAGCTCAGCTTTTGTTGTTGTTTGTTTTGGCCAGACTGTGTATTTCAAAACCAGACCATTAATTCACCTTGCACATATGACACATTTCGATGTGTATGTTATTATTATTATTATTATTATATAATATTATATTATATTATATTATATGATATTATATTATATTATATTATATTATATTATATTATATTATATTATATTATATACTGTGTAGTTACAATAACACTACCGCCATATCATCAGTCCTACTGCCATCATCTTGCCACTGCACCTTATCTCCCCATGTAACTTGTATCTTGTGTTTTTTAAGTGTTCTTGTCCTATTCTCTATCTATCTATCTATCTATCTATCTATCTATCTATCTATCTATCTATCTATCTATCTATCTATCTATCTGTCTATCTATCTATCTATCTATCTATCTATCTAATTGATTCATTTATCTGCTGCAGGATGAACTGAACGGTGTTAATTTGACTAAATTAAAAATTGTTTTTAATCTGCTGTTCAATTTTTCATCGGTGACATCAGGGATCGATTAGCAGGGACTGGTGATAGCTGCTCCACTGCTTCTGTCTATTTAACAACAGCTGTGGAGCGTGTGCCGTTAGCCTTTAGCATTAAGCTTTTTTTTTTTTACTGTTATTTTTTAGCTCTTTAGCTCATTATCGGTGCGGTGCTTGTAGTTTTAATAGTGGCTCATTAGTCGCGTATTAGTCGATCAAAGATGACCGACTCGGTGAAGCTCTCCAAGAACGTGCTGCGCATGAAGGTCCGTGAGTTAGCAGTCGCATGCTAGTTAGCACCTAGCTAGCTCCAGAAAACTAGAACTCCGTTCATAAAAAGGACGATTTAGAGTTTCCTGCTTCACAAAAAGAGAGAAACTGAAGAACCGAAGTCAAATCAAAGTGGTTCATGTCGGGACGGAACCGGGACTGAATTCGGGTTTAAACGGATCCAGTTAACGACGTCTCACTGAATTATACCGAGTTAAATGAAGGAGATCATTTACAGAACCGTTTAAACATTAGTTCACATCAGATCATTTTATTAAAACACTCGATTCTCTTTTCACTTAAAAGAAGAAAATGTTTATTTGCAGGTTGATGCTTAATGTTGATCAGCTGTTTATCGGTTAATCGACTAATTAGTCACTTTTATAGCTGATTCTGTTAAAGCTCAAGTCCTAATTGTTTAAGAATTAGCGATGAATTATTGCTGGATGAGATACTTTACTGAGTCCTAATTATCGCTGGACGAGCTGATGGATGTTTGTCTCCTGGTCTGAGTCCAGTTCATGCAGCGAGGTCTGGACGCTGAGACCCGGAAGCAGCTGGAGGAGGACGAGAGGAGGATCATCAGTGATGAGCATTGGTTCCTGGACCTGCCAGAGCTCACGGCCAAAGAGTAGGTTCACTGCAAAACTATATTATTACATGTGTTGTCCAGAATGAATGTACTAGTAACAGCACCGTGATTCATAGGATTTACATGTGAATTCAACAAATACATCTCATCTTTAAGGTGTACGAACTGTATGAAAAGTGAAAACCCTGTTAAATTCTATGATGCATGGTTTAAAGGGGAATAATGTTCATGTTTTCATTTTCTTTCTCATTTTTATTGTTGATTATTTGTCCTTCTACTTAATTTATTTCAATCTCTAATCTTCTTGTCTCATGACCAGTGATTGACCTCTTCTGCTTTTTTGTATAAACATGGCACAAAGCTAAAGAGTAAGAGCTCAGTCACACCAGACTCCATTCATAAATCTGACCTTTTAACATGATCCGTTCCTGTTTAGTTTCATCTTTAATCAGATCATTCTCCCTCAGTTTCTCATCAAACACACAGAGATGCTGTGAATGTTAAATGAGAGTTTTTTTGACTGGAGTCTGGTCTGAAAGATGAAATTTATTTAATAAATGTATCTGATTGGTTGTTTTAATATTCATGTTTTCCAGGAATCTGATTTTAGAAGAAAAGAGTTTTGTTCCATGTGAAGACTTGTTTTACGGTCGAATGTCCTTCAGAGGTTTTAATCCAGAAGTGGAGGTTTGTCTCCGTTTCTCTTGTTGTTCACATTCATCTCTGGATCAACGTCCATCAGTTTATGAATTATGTTTATTTTAGTTTGGAACCTTTAATTTGGTTAATTTTAACTGATGTTTACAACCAAACCCTTTCACAAGTCATGTTTTCTGTATTGTTTTTCTAGTTTTAATCTGTTCTTTGTGCTGCAGCCTCTAGCTTTCTGCTCGGTTACCATGGTAACGGTTGTCACCATGGTCTGTGGTGTCCTGGTCTTATTCCCATTTATGAAAGGAATAGAATAAAAACACCCAGACTGGACCCTGAGGAACACCACACATTAAATTAGAATGGATCTGATGTTTAACATTAAAAAGACCCATGAACATGTTTAATGTGTAAAGATGAAGTTTTGGGTCGAGGCTGCAGGTACGAGTGAAGAGCGACGGTAATGTTTCCTCTGTTGGTTGTAGAAACTCATGGCTCTGATGAATCCAAAGACTGAGGAGGAGGACAGAGACGACGACACGAGTCGGATGCAAACAGACGTCACCGATGAAGAAATGGCTCGAAGGTACCGACGCAGACTGAGAATCCGACGCTTCCTGGTTCTGTCTCTGAGTTTCTGTTCTGGTGTTTTCAGGTACGAGAGTTTAGTCGGAAGCATGAAGAAGAAGTTTGCAAAGAAGCGCGAGAGGACGACGATGGACGAGGACGACGTGAATCAAAACGTCACGGAGACGAAGAGAAGTTTTATGAAGCCGCAGGACTGAAGCGACGAAGCGTCACAGCAGCTGGATGTTATACATCCTGGTTTTATACGGATCAATGTACAGGTCCCTGGTTCACCTTTAATATTTGGACACATGGGGACAAAATAGAGACAGTCTTTATTCTAAGCTAACAGCTAGCTTCATACGTAAAGACATGAGGAATAAGTGTGAAGCTAAAAAGACGTCCTGAGCTCATTGTTTCATTTCCACGAAATAAATCAGGCCGTGATTTAAAGCCATTGTTGTTCTGAGTGATTATTAAATCGATTCCTCCTCCTCCTCATCAGAGTCCAAAAAACCAGAAAAACCACAACACGTTCAAGTCCACTACAGGTCTTTCCAGACTCATGATGGACCAACGTCCTCTGAGACGCGTCCTTCTGGTAATTAATGATTTAATGACGATGAACAGGAAGTTCTAACACACACCACTCCAGTGACAAATAGGGCTTTTATTTTGAAGGAGCGGCTGGTGGGAGGGGGGTCACCTACAGTAACATGTGCACAGACAACAAGGCCGGCCAATCAGAGCAGAGCAGGAAGGCTGGCCAATCAGAGCAGGAGGGGGAGGAGTTACAGGAGCAAGAGGAGGAGTTCAGGCAAAGTTCTTCTTCAGGAAGTTGATGAGGCCGTTGGTGGAGGAGTCGTGGGACGTGACCTCGGAGTCGTCCTGAAGCTCCGGCTCAATCTTCTTAGCGAGTTGCTTCCCCAGCTCCACCCTGAGGTCAGAGGACAACACAGGTCAACACAGGTCAACACAGGTCAACACAGGTCGACAACGACAACGACACGCGTGACGCGTGAGTGTGGAGGTGAACTCACCCCCACTGGTCGTAGCTGTTGATGTTCCACATGACGCCCTGAACGAAGATCTTGTGTTCGTACATGGCTGAAAAACATGTTGGCACGCGGTTAGCACGCGGTTAGCACATGGTTAGCACATGGTTAGCACATGGTTAGCACAGGCCTCTGTCCTCCTGATGATGCAACGTTGAGACGTGTCACATGACGCGAGTCGTCCACTCACCAACCAAAGATCCCAGGATGAACGGAGTCAGCTTCTTGAAGACGATGGAGTTACTGGGCTTGTTCCCCTCAAACACCTGGAGGAGCAGAGGAGGTGGCGTCAGTCTGGGGGGGGGTAATATTAGTAGGAGGAGGAGGAGGAAGAGGAGCAGGCGTTACCTTGTGAGGCAGCAGCTCCTCCAGTGCGCCTCCTTTTAGTCCTCCTGCCTCCAGCTCCTTTCGCGCCTCCTCCTTCGTCTTCCCCTTCATCAGAGCTTCAGTCTGAGCCAGGAAGTTAGCCACCAGGATCTAAGACAGGGACAGAGGGACGGGGGACAGGAAGTTAGCCACCAGGATCTAAGACAGGGGGACAGAGGGACGGGGGACAGGAAGTTAGCCACCAGGATCTAAGACAGGGACAGAGGGACGGGGGACAGGAAGTTAGCCACCAGGATCTAAGACAGGGACAGAGGGACGGGGGACAGGAAGTTAGCCACCAGGATCTAAGACAGGGGGACAGGGGGACAGAGAGACGGGGGACAGGAAGTTAGCCACCAGGATCTAAGACAGGGACAGAGGGACGGGGGACAGGAAGTTAGCCACCAGGATCTAAGACAGGGGGACAGAGAGACGGGGGACAGGAAGTTAGCCACCAGGATCTAAGACAGGGACAGAGGGACGGGGGACAGGAAGTTAGCCACCAGGATCTAAGACAGGGGGACAGAGGGACGGGGGACAGGAAGTTAGCCACCAGGATCTAAGACAGGGACAGAGGGACGGGGGACAGGAAGTTAGCCACCAGGATCTAAGACAGGGACAGAGGGACGGGGGACAGGAAGTTAGCCACCAGGATCTAAGACAGGGACAGAGGGACGGGGGACAGGAAGTTAGCCACCAGGATCTAAGACAGGGGGACAGAGGGAAGCGGGGGACAGGAAGTTAGCCACCAGGATCTACGACAGGGGGACAGAGGGACGGGGGACAGGAAGTTAGCCACCAGGATCTACGACAGGGGGACAGAGGGACGGGGGACAGGAAGTTAGCCACCAGGATCTACGACAGGGGGACAGAGGGACGGGGGACAGGAAGTTAGCCACCAGGATCTAAGACAGGGACAGAGGGACAGAGGGACGGGGGACAGGAAGTTAGCCACCAGGATCTAAGACGGGGACGGAGGGACGGGGGACAGGAAGTTAGCCACCAGGATCTAAGACAGGGACAGAGGGACAGAAGGACGGGGGGCGTTACCTTGTGGTGCAGGTTGTTTCTGATTGGATGCTGAGACTGAGCAGGAATGAGGAAGTCAGCAGGAATCAGACGAGTCCCTGAGGAGGACATGATGGACATTAGAGAGGACATGATGGACATTAGAGAGGACATGATGGACATCAGCGCCATCCCCGTCCGTCCCAGAGACCTTGGTGGACCAGCTGGTAGAAGGCATGCTGTCCATTGGTCCCTGGTTCTCCCCAGACTATTGGTCCCGTGTTGTAGTCCACTCTGCTGCCGTCCTTGGTGACGGACTTCCCGTTGGACTCCATGTCCCCCTACAGAGACAGAGAAGGAGACAGAGTTGACTGGGTGGTGATGAGGTGACCAGCCGTCTCCGGTGTCCGTCCCCTGGGGCATGTCCTACCTGCTGGAAGTAGGCGGCGAAGCGGTGCAGGTACTGGTCGTACGGGAGGAGGACATGTGTCTCCGCCTGGAAGAAGTTCACGTACCAGACACCCAGGACACCCAGGAGGACGGGGACATTCTGGTCCAGAGGAGCACTGCGGAAGTGGTTGTCCTGCAGAGAGGACAGATAATTAGTAATGAGTTAGTAACTGATTCCTTTTGTCTCTGAGAGGAAATGAGTGTGTCCTCTACCATCCAGTGAGCTCCGGACAGAAGCTGCTCAAAGTTCTCAAAGCCTGAAACAAACGAACATTTATATCAGATTCATCACCTTATTATTATCAATATTCATCCTATAACGTATTAATAATAATAATATTAATAATATTAATATTCAGGCGTGAGGCGCGGTACCTATGTGCAGGGCGATGGACAGACCGATGGCCGACCACAGAGAGTAACGACCTCCGACCCACTGAGGACAAACAGGAAGTCAGACAGAGCCCGTTAGCTAAAGCTAATGCTAATGCTAATGCTAATGCTAAAGCTAAGGAAGCAGACCAGACTCAGACTTACGTCCCAGAACTCGAACATGTTCTCAGTGTCGATGCCGAAGTCCTTGACTTTGGGCTGTAGAGAAAACAGGAAACATGAAGTTTGACAGAGAACCAGGAACTAAACATCTGGTTCCTGGTTCCTGGTTCCTCGTGAGACGTGAGACGTGAGACACATCACGTGTCTGGATCATGTTAGAATTCATTCAGAATAAACCAAGATGAGAAAGCAGGAAAACTTTAGATTGGTTTAGTTAAAAATAAAAAGGCTCGTTTTTGGACAAAGTTTCAATGTTTTCATTCTTTAAGCACCGGCTCCGTTTCAGAAGATAAAACCTGGACCAGATCCAGACCTGCTGATACTGGACCTCCCTGGTACTGAACCTTCTTTCCTTAAGCACCAGCTCCGGTATCAGATAAAACCTGAACCCAGATGTAGGAACTCACCGCGTTGGTGGAAAGAGCCACGAAGTGTTTAGCCACGGCAGATTTCTGTGGAGGACAGAAGAACGTGAACCCTCAGACTGAACCAGGCTGTAATCAGAGTACTGAGCACCTGTAATCAGATTACTCCACGTGTACTCACATCTCCAGCCGTCTGCAGGAACCAGTCTCTGGCCGACTCCGCGTTGGTGATGGTCTCCTGAGTGGTGAATGTCTGCAAACAACAAACACAGCCTGGGGCATCAGTATCCGCAGCAGCTGGAGTTAGACTGGAGTTAGACTGGAGTTAGACTGGAGTTAGACTGGAGTTAGACTGGAGTTAGACCAGGGTTAGACCAGGGTTAGACCAGGGTTAGACTGGAGTTAGACTGGAGTTAGACTGGAGTTAGACTGGAGTTAGACTGGAGATAGACTGGAGATAGACCAGGGTTAGACTGGGGCTGACTAGGGTTAGACTGGAGTTAGACTGGGGCTGACTAGGGTTAGACTGGAGTTAGACTGGAGATAGACTAGGGTTAGACTGGAGTTAGACTGGAGTTAGACTGGAGTTAGACCAGGGTTAGACCAGGGTTAGACCGGAGTTAGACTGGAGTTAGACTGGAGTTAGACCAGGGTTAGACCAGGGTTAGACTGGAGTTAGACTGGAGTTAGACTGGAGATAGACCAGGGTTAGACTGGGGCTGACTAGGGTTAGACTGGAGTTAGACTGGAGTTAGACCGGAGTTAGACCGGAGTTAGACCGGAGTTAGACTGGAGATAGACCAGGGTTAGACTGGGGCTGACTAGGGTTAGACTGGAGTTAGACTGGAGATAGACTGGAGATAGACTGGAGATAGACCAGGGTTAGACCAGGGTTAGACTGGAGATAGACTGGAGATAGACCAGGGTTAGACTGGGGCTGACTAGGGTTAGACTGGAGTTAGACTAGGGTTAGACTGGGGCTGACTAGGGTTAGACTGGAGTTAGACTAGGGTTAGACTGGAGTTAGACTGGAGTTAGACTGGAGATAGACTGGAGATAGACTGGAGATAGACTGGAGTTAGACTGGAGTTAGACTGGAGTTAGACTAGGGTTAGACTAGGGTTAGACTGGAGTTAGACTGGAGTTAGACTGGAGATAGACTGGAGATAGACTAGGGTTAGACTAGGGTTAGACTAGGGTTAGACTAGGGTTAGACTGGAGTTAGACTGGAGTTAGACTGGAGTTAGACTGGAGTTAGACTGGAGTTAGACTAGGGTTAGACTAGGGTTAGACTAGGGTTAGACTGGAGTTAGACTGGAGTTAGACTGAAGTTAGACCAGGGTTAGACTGGAGTTAGACTGGAGTTAGACTAGGGTTAGACTAGGGTTAGACTGGAGTTAGACTGGAGTTAGACTGAAGTTAGACTGAAGTTAGACCAGGGTTAGACTGGAGTTAGACTGGACCTTGGAGGCGATGATGAACAAGGTGGTCTCAGGGTCCAGCTGAGCCAAGGTCTTGGCCATGTGAGTCCCGTCGATGTTGGACACGAACCAGACCTTCGGTCCTCCGGTTGAGTACGGCTTCAGAGCCTCGGTCACCATCAGAGGTCCCTGAACGCACCACAACAACACTCAGTAATCAGTGATGAATGTCCCATGAGTCCAGACCCAGAACCAGACCCAGAACCAGAACCAGACCCAGACCCAGACCCAGACTCACCAGGTCTGAACCGCCGATGCCGATGTTCACTACGTCCGTGATGCTTTTCCCACTGAAGCCTTTCCAGTCGCCGCTGCGAACTTTCTGCAAACACAGACAAAGCAGTGACATGAGGATTCCCTGGACCAGAATCAGGACCGGGACCAGGCCCGGGACCAACCTCTAACCCAATCCTGAACCCTCGGAAGGCCAAGGACAAGCTCACCTGACAGAACGCCTTCATCTTGTCCAGGACCCGGTTGACCTCGGGCATCACGTCTTTCCCGTCCACGAGTATCGGGGAGTTGGATCGGTTCCTGAGAGCGACGTGGAGCACGGCCCGGCCCTGCAAGACCACAGTCCCTGAAACAGCCCCTCAAACTACACGTTGTTGCGTTGCACTACGTGTTGCATTCAAGTGCATTGCGTTGTGTGTAGTGTTGCATAGTGTCGTGTTGCGTTGTGTTGCATTGCATGTTGTGCAGTGTTGTGTAGTGTTGCGTGGTGCATTCAGGTGCGTT
Source organism: Mugil cephalus (assembly GCF_022458985.1). NCBI lineage: Eukaryota > Metazoa > Chordata > Actinopteri > Mugiliformes > Mugilidae > Mugil > Mugil cephalus. Next base: position 123,725 of record NC_061779.1, read on the forward strand.
AGCTGCACAGGAATGCGTTCAGGTACCTCTGTGAAGTTGATCTTCTCCCCAGAGAACATGCGGTCCCGCGCCTCCTCCACGCCCCTGGACTTGGCCTGAGGAGAAACAGCTGTTATCTGGGATCTGGAGGAACGTGGCTCAAACCAGATCTGAACAGGAAGTGGTTTCGAGTCGTTGGTTTCCTTCGTGTCAACATTGAATTTCAGGACAAAGACGTTCGGTTTCAACATCACATGGTGAAATGTTGCAGTGGTGAAATGTTTGTTCATCGTCTCCGAGCGATAACACACGGCAGCAGCTCACACACTGTTCACCTGAGACTAGACCCGAGACCAGGGACCAGACCTGAGACCAGACCCGGGACCAGACCCGAGACCAGGACCAGACCAGGGACCAGACCTGAGACCAGACCAGGGACCAGACCTGGGACCAGACCCGAGACCAGGACCAGACCAGCGACCAGACCTGAGACCAGACCCGGGACCAGACCCGAGACCAGGGACCAGGCCTGAGACCAGACCCGGGACCAGACCCGAGACCAGGGACCAGGCCTGAGACCAGACCCGGGACCAGACCCGAGACCAGGACCAGACCAGGGACCAGACCTGAGACCAGACCAGGGACCAGACCTGGGACCAGGCCTGAGACCAGACCCGGGACCAGACCCGAGACCAGGACCAGACCAGGGACCAGACCTGAGACCAGACCAGGGACCAGACCTGGGACCAGGCCTGAGACCAGACCCGAGACCAGACCCGAGACCAGACCCGAGACCAGGGACCAGACCTGAGACCAGACCTGAGACCAGACCAGGGACCAGACCCGAGACCAGGACCAGACCAGGGACCATACCTGGGACCAGACCTGGGACCAGGCCTGAGACCAGACCCGAGACCAGACCCGAGACCAGACCCGAGACTAGACCCGAGACTAGACCCGAGACCAGGGACCAGACCAGGGACCAGACCAGGGACCAGACCTGAGACCAGACCTGAGACCAGACCCGGGACCAGACCCGAGACCAGGACCAGACCAGGGACCAGGCCTGAGACCAGACCCGAGACCAGGGACCAGACCCGAGACCAGACCTGGGACCAGACCCGAGACCAGGGACCAGACCTGAGACCAGACCCGGGACCAGAAACATACCATAGCGAGCAGCTGCGCCAGGACGTCCTGGTTGATGAGGTTCTTGGAGAAGTCGAGGAGGATTTCACCATCATCCGTCTGCAGAACGGTGCTGAGGACACAGAGTTAATTTTATTAAACTTTATTAAACTTGAATAAACTTTATTTAACTACATTATGCTACATTATACATTATATTAAACTTTATTAAACTACATTTAAATTTCACGTCCACAAACACGAAGAACATTAATTTGAATAAATGTTGGTTTAAATGTGAAATAAAAAATGAGAAGAGAAAACTAATGAAAACAAATTAAATTCAGGTTCAATCTGAACTGAGACATAATTGATTCTGATGAATCGAGGGGGGGGGGGGTACTTAGACCCAGACCCAGGGGGACTACGTAGACCCAGACCCGGGGGGGACTACGTAGACCCAGACCCAGACCCAGACCCAGACCCGGGGGGGACTACTTAGACCCAGACCCAGGGGGACTACGTAGACCCAGACCCAGACCCGGGGGGGACTACTTAGACCCAGACCCAGGGGGACTACGTAGACCCAGACCCGGGGGGGACTACGTAGACCCAGACCCAGGGGGGACTACGTAGACCCAGACCCAGACCCGGGGGGGACTACGTAGACCCAGACCCGGGGGGGACTACGTAGACCCAGACCCGGGGGGGACTACGTAGACCCAGACCCAGGGGGGACTACGTAGACCCAGACCCAGACCCAGGGGGACTACGTAGACCCAGACCCGGGGGGGACTATGTAGACCCAGACCCAGACCCAGACCCAGGGGGACTACGTAGACCCAGACCCGGGGGGGACTACGTAGACCCAGACCTGGGGGGGACTACTTAGACCCAGACCCAGACCCGGGGGGGACTACGTAGACCCAGACCCAGACCCGGGGGGGACTACGTAGACCCAGACCCAGACCCGGGGGGGACTACGTAGACCCAGACCCGGGGGGGACTACGTAGACCTGCTTCTCGCCCTCTTTGCGGCCTGATTCATCCTCTCCTGCGCTGCGTCCATTATCGGACACCAGGTCCAACAGGTCGTTACAAGCGGATCAATACTGACCTATTTAGCATTAGCATTAGCATCTGACAATAAAACGAATTATTCCCGCGACGGGTCAAACACACGAGGAGGCAGCTCTGATGGGACACGAAGAAAACATCGGATTTAAACATTAACAGCAGCTAAAGAGGAGCTAAAGATGAGCTAAGGAGCTAACGGGACTAGCTTTACCTGCGGAGGACAAGTTAACTTGTGACAGCTTTAGTTAATTTGGGTGATAAAATATATTTATGATGCGGGGAAGAAATGACCAAGGACCTGTCAGTATTAACCCCCCCACCCCCCCCCCCCCCCCCCCCCCCCCCCCCCCCCCCCCCCCCCCCCCCAAATCCCAGGTACTGGTTCTGGACCAGGTTTATCTCAGGACCTGTTACCAGAAACAGGGACATTCAGGACATTTATAATTTTTACTCTACTAATTACAGACATTGGCCATTCACACGGATTAAGATCACAGAAGACTTCCGACATTAGTCCGGATTAAACTGGTCCTTGTTAGAACTGGACTTTCATCACAGTCCAGAGTTTACAAACCAGCACATCTAAACTAGAGGAGGGTCCGTCCGATAATGGACCCCGTGACATTAGCACGCTGCTAGCTGCTAGCTTAGAACGGCTAGCCGGAGGCTGGGGAGGCGTCGCCGCGTTTAACGGCCCCGCGACGGGAGAGGACAAGTCTGGAGCCCCGGGGACCGAGGAGGGAGGACGGAGACAGACATGACCTTGAGCCTGTCCCGGGGAGGAGGAGGAGGAGGAGGAGGAGGAGGAGGAGGAGGAGGTTCTACCATGATGAATCTAACATGCTAAGGTCATGTCTCGTCTCTCTTCTTCTTCCCCTGTACCTCCTCCTCTACTTCCTCCTCCGCCGCACCTCCTCCCTCCTCCTTCTCGCACCTCCTCCCTCCTCCTCCTCTCACCTGAACTTGCTGAATCGCTCCTTGTCTCCCTCGAACATCTCCCGCATGTTCAGGTTCGAGCCCTGGGCCTTGAACCACTGATGCAGCTTCTGGAAGTTGGGGTCGGCGGTGAGAGCCATGGCGGCGGCAGGTCCTGGTCCTGGAGGAGCTGGAGGAGCTGGGGGGTCCTGGTCCTGGTCCTGGTCCTGGTCCTGGAGGAGCTTTTGGTCCTGATTAGTGCTGGGTCTCGGTCCTGTGGACTGACTGACTGACAGCAGCGAGGAGGAGGAGGAAGAGGAAGAAACCCAGGAGGCGGAGCTGCTGGTCAGACCGTTTGGACCAATCACAGCAGAGGCCACGCCCCATCACGTAGAGCGGGAGCGCATGGGGGGAGATTGGTGCCGCAGCTTGTCACGTAGAGCATGAAGGTATGGAGGCGACTTAGTGCCACTGATATGAGTCACAACAGAGCTGCTGCTTTATTCACGTGTGGCGGCAGATTAGTGTCACACGAGCCGCAGCCTCGTCTCTACATGTGGGGCTGAACTAGTGACAATATTACATTAATTAAAACATTCAAAAAGTAAATAAAATCTGAGTTTTAATCGAGTCTCTTTAATTCACCTTCATTTACTCATTCATTCAGGAATCGAGGCTGCCCCCTAGCGGCGGAACAACTCACTTCTTAAAAACATTTTAACTCTGCATGAGTGAATATATGGAGGCTGATTAATGCCACAAATATAAACTCAGGCTTAATTCATTTATTCATGATTAAATTAAATTTAGTTTCTGGATTAGAGGACATCAGAACCAGAAACTGACAATTAAACAGCATCATCTGTTAGCTCAACATTAGCTCTGATGCTAACTTATCCTGTAAATAAGGAACAACACAGACACAATCTAGTGAACATCGGTTTATTATTTGCTTTTAATAAAAAGTCCGACAAATGTGTGGCTGAGACTCCAGAGAGGATGGAGGTGGAGGTCTGACTGGACCGACGGGACCTGGTCTGACCTGATCCGACCTGATCCGGCTCGACCTGCCTGCCCTCTACCCCTCCTCCTCTTATTGCATCAACACTTCGGTTTGTTTCTGGAAATTTAGCAACATCCGTCATGTTGTGTTCGGAGTCAGATATAAACCAGTTTAATTAAATCCTATCCTGTCTGCATGCTAGCGCACGATGCTAGAGCAGCAGCTATTTAGCTTAGCATGCTGAGGGTGCGGTTGTTAATCTGGTCTCGTCTGTAGAAACTTGAGGAGAATTAAGTTGAAGTAAAATTAAAAACCTTTCGGATGATGTGATCAGACTCAGAGACGAACAGAAAGTGATTCTAAAGTTTTACACGTTTTATTTGTATGATTTTAAAAATCTTCATTAGATTTTATCCTTAAGAAAACTGACTCTTCTGCACACGACTCTTTAAATGTTTTTATTTTTTGATGCATCCTTTAAAAGCAAATTACTGATCTGGAATATGAGGCTCCGCCCTCCAAACCAGTCGCTGACAGGAAGTTAGCGGTTAGCATCAAGGCTAATGCAGAAGAAAGACTCCTGCCTCTGTTTCCTGAGCAGTGACGAACTTTAAAGGAGGTTTGTTGTTCTGGAGTCGAAGCCGTGAAGCGGATGACACATGTCCCCCCCGTCCCCCCGTCCTCCCCCGTCCTCCCCCGTCCTCCCCCGTCCTCCCCCGTCCTGATTATTATCTGAATGAGTCTGGTTTAGTTCTGGGTCGAGTCTGGAGCTTCGACCCAGATCTGAGGAACGTGAACACCAGGACAGAATGAAGTCTGTCAATTCATTAATTAGAGTTAATTATGGCGTCTCATGGAGCCCATGATAACAACAATAATAATAATAATAATAATAATAATTATTTTATCTACCTTCAGCTACGGAGGAGATAAACCACCCAAATTAAAACCAACAAACTGATTAGACAGAGTTTCTGCTTAATTTTCAGATAAAAGGTTTAAGTTGAGTATTTTATGTTCTCCGTGTCCATAATTGTCTGGGATGTGATGAAAACTAAGCGTTGACCTATGACCCCTCTGGACTTATGAACTACTAGCGGCGGTTGCTAACGTGCTAAGTGATCAGCTGAGAGGAGACAGACGAGGAGGAGGTGACGGTAGAAAAAGAGGTGAGAAAGGTGAAGGTCGACGTCCAGGTCAGAGGAGACGTTACCAGGGTCCAGAAAACAAGCGCCCCCCCAGAAGGACCTGGACTCCAGAGGGACCTGGACTCCAGAGGGACCTGGACTCCAGAGGGACCTGGACTCCAGGGTTCGGATCAACGTCGGATACAAGAGTCAAGTCCGGTGCTGGTGACAAATATACAACTAGGAGAAAATCCTTATCACTTTAGGCAACACATCAACCAACTGGGTCTCCTCTGGAGAGGCTCCTCCCCCTCCCATGAGGCTCCTCCTCCTCCTTCTAAGAGGCTCCGCCCCCTCTGAAGAAGCTCCTCCTCCTCACTACGCTGCCACTTTGTTGTCCTTCTGGAACAGAGATGTGTTTATTTATAATATCATACGTATTATATGGACATTACATGATATAAAAACAGTAGTGATAATAAAATAAGGTTCATTCACTCAGAATAAATAAATAATTTACCCTGTATGATGATAAGTCAGCAAACTCCCGGCCTGCCTGGTTTCCTCTGTATCCTCCCCTGTAGCCGCCGCCGCCTCCTCCTCCTCCTCCTCCTCCTCCCTGGGGAGGCCCGAAGGACCCTCGGCTTGATGCTCGACCCCGACCTCCTCGGAAACCAACGCCTCCACGACCACGGTAACCTCCTCGACCTCGGCCCTGACGCAGCGGGAGGCCGAACGTCTCGGCGTTCATCCTCCTCTCCTCAGCCCAGGTCTGCCTCCGCTCCCTGGAGGAGGAGGAGACAAAGGAGGAGGAGGAGACAGAGGAGGAGACAGAGGAGGAGACAGAGGAGGAGGAGGAGACAGAGGAGGAGACAGAGGAGGAGACAGAGGAGGAGGAGGAGACAGAGGAGGAGACAGAGGAGGAGACAGAGGAGGAGGAGGAGGAGGAGGAGGAGGAGGAGGAGACAGAGGAGGAGGAGGAAGAGGAGGAGGAGGAGGAGGAGGAGGAGACAGAGGAGGAGGAGGAGGAGGAGGAGGAGGAGGAGGAGGAGGAGGAGGAGATGGGAGGTTGAGGTGATGTCGTCTCCATCAGTGAAGCTGATTAACATCAGGTCTGAACTCACCTTGGGAACATGGAGCCTCCAGCTTTGTCGTTCGCTTTCCTGTTGGACAGAGACACATCTAATTAACACCTGATTAACCTCTAATTAACATTGATATAACATATTAATTAATGTCTAATTAATTAACTTGTGATTAATATTCTGATTGAAACCTTTTAATTAGCGTCAGATCCAGATATTAGCGACATTAGCGAGTGTCTCCGCTCTAACCACAGGAATTAAACTAAACAGTTCATCAGCAAACGAATGATACAATTCATTAAAATGTTGTTCTGAACTAATCACGGAGACGTTTCTGTGTTTCAGCTCTCAGACCAGGACCAGGACCAGTACCCAGGACCCAGTACCCAGGACCCAGGACTCAGGACTCAGGACTCAGTACCCAGGACCCAGGACCCAGGACTCAGGACTCAGGACCCAGGACTCAGGACTCAGGACTCAGGACCCAGGACCAGTACCCGGGACCAAGGACCCAGGACCAGTACCCAGGACCCAGTACCCAGTACCCAGGACCCAGGACTCAGGACTCAGGACTCAGGACTCAGGACTCAGGACTCAGGACTCAGGACCCAGGACCCAGGACCCAGGACCCAGGACTCAGGACTCAGGACCCAGGACCCAGGACTCAGGACCCAGGACTCAGGACTCAGGACTCAGGACCCAGGACCAGGACCAGTACCAGGACCAGTACCTGGTGTCGTCACAGGAGATGTTGTCGAAGAAGGACTTGGACTTGTCGTAGTAGCAGTTGGGGCCGAGGGGATCTCCCTCCTCGTCAGCGTTGCTCTCGTTGGTCTGAGCCTCGAGGCCGGTGTCTCCTTTCTCGTCCCCGTTCAGAGTCTTGTCCTCTACACCAGCACAGAGAGGACCAGGTCTTTATTAGTCTGACTCACTGGGTCTATATTTGTAAATGGGGCCTGATACTAAACACAACTAAAACCTTCAGGAACTACAAACTGTCTCTGAATTCAACAAACCTGATCCCACACTAGGATCCAGGGACTGATGATGCTAATTAGCATTGTCGCTACATCCATGTTGTTTCTGTTATGTTGACCAATAAACTCAGAGGTTCCAACCTTTCAGCTTCAGTTTGCTCTGGAACTCTCGGTCGATCTCCTCCTTGTTGAACTGTGCGTTGGCGCTCTCAAAGTCAAAGTCCTTCTCAAACTTCATGGGCCCGTCTCGCCGTACGTTGAACCGCCCCCGCCCCCGGTGGCCCCCCCCCCGGCCGCGGCGAGTGGGCGGAGCTCCGGCGGCTGCTAAACAGAGAGAGAGGCCATTAGTTGGAACCTTGACAGACCAGGACCAGGACAAAACCCACTCACTACGATCATGGAAACACTGAGGCATCATGGGAAGTCTGGGGGTTTTCTCTACACACCAGCATCAGACCTGAAGGACCCTGGTTTCTGACAGATTAGTCTCTGTCGTCCTGATCTGGTCCAACAGGTCGGTTTTATTAAACCTGGATCAGGTCAAACCAGAGGAACCAGTGCGTCTGGTCCAGGTCTACGCGAGTCTTATCGCCTCACCCCTCCTCGTGTCTACGCCGTCCTGGTGCTGAACCTTCTGGACGCTCTGGACACCAGCGGAGGGGACGATGCGTCCCAGGCCGGGGGCCGGGGTCACGGTGGAGGAGGCCGGCGCCGAGGGGGCGTTCTGGATCACCTGCTCCAAGGTGGGACTCTTCCTCAGGGGGTCCATGCTGGGGCTGCTGGGACCTGGAGGAGAATCACATCCATCAACTAATCCACACCAGACTCCTCCTGCACATTGATTATCTATTAACTCTATTAATACACAGACGGGTCATAAAGGTCCGGTCCATCCTCCACCTGCATCTCCACCTGCATCCAACAGAGTCCAGACGAAACCAAACCTTAGACCCTGTGACCTTTTATTTTGGCCAGGTAGTTTATTATCAGATCATCAGACGCTATTTAAAACTAAACTAAACTCAACGCTGCTCTCAGAGCTTCTGCCCTGAGACTTATCACCAGAGGATGAAGAGGATTTAATGGATCTATAGCAGCTCTTTACATCAAGAAGAGGATGTTAGAAAGCTGAGAGTCTCTTCCCTCCTCATGTAGAAATATAAAAGGTGAAACGGTCTGAGGGAGGTTGAGGTTAGAGAAAATACTTCCTGGTTGGTGGCACATGTCTGAACAAAGACTGTTTATGTGACTGACTGAACAGGACATGCAGGTTATCACCAACACTGCTGCAGATGTTAGAGTCTCCCCCTGTGGTTCATCACCACCACATGTCTTTACCCTCAGTCCCCAGAGAGTCGGGGGGGAGAGTCTGACACTGGGCACTGACCGTCCTGTATGGAGGGAGGATCAACCATCATCTATTAACCTGAACACACACTTTACTGCTCCATCACTGCTCCCTTCATGTCAACACAGAAGGTTTATTACATTTAATACTAATGTTTAAAAACAACCTCCCTCTCGAGTCACACAACCAGTTTAAGATGTAGTAGAAACTTCATCCTATAGATCAGGTTTAACTAGTGTCTCTAGACCAAGTAAAACTAGACTGGTTCTAAATAACTGAGGCTTTGTCCTGAATATTGTCGTCATGTTTGGTTCACGGAAGAAAACGCTAACAGGAGGAGAGAGCTAGCAGGAGGAGAGAGCTAGCAGGAGGAGAGAGCTAGCAGGAGGAGAGAGCTAGCAGGAGGAGAGAGCTAGCAGGAGGAGAGAGCTAGCCAGAGGAGAGAGCTAGCAGGAGGAGAGAGCTAGCAGGAGGAGAGAGCTAGCAGGAGGAGGGAGCTAGCAGGAGGAGAGAGCTAGCAGGAGGAGAGAGCTAGCAGGAGGAGGGAGCTAGCCAGCTACACATGATAGAAAGAAACAACATAACAGCCCCTTTCCTATTGGTGGAAACATGCATCCATCAACCAATCAGGACATGATGTGTCAGTGGTTGCTAAGCAACAGTGAGGCTATATTCAGTCTATAGAGACAGGAGACAGTTTAGAGACATTCAGACATTATTACTGGTTGGACACCTGATAGTTGTGGACATGGTCCTAAATAGTTTTAATGGAAATAGTTGTAAATAAGTAAATGTGTTGATCAGCTTTAGAAATGTCCAGGTTAGATTTACATTCTAAGTTCTAGAAATGGTTGGTTCAACATGTTTGTGGTTTTCTAACTGGTTCCTCCTGGATCTGATGGTTCTAGTCTGGTTTTAGCTCCAACGTGTTAAAAATAACTGTAAAGTCACAGGAACCAGGTGAAGTAGAGTCAGACTCTGGACTCTGGGGTCCGGGGGGTTCACTGAAGTCCCGTTATCACTGATTATTCTTAGGGTTAGGGTAGGGTAGGAAGGCGATGATGATGATTATTAATCTTAGTGTTGGTCTGTCCAGGCTGGTGTGGAGGAGGTGGAGCAGGTGGAGGAGGTGGTGGAGGAGGTGGTGGAGGTGGAGGAGGAGGAGGAGGTGGAGGGTGTGGAGGGTGTGGAGGAGGTGGTGGAGGAGGTGGTGGAGGAGGAGGAGGTGGTGGAGGAGGAGGAGGAGGTGGAGCAGGTGGAGGAGGTGGTGGAGGTGGAGGTGGAGGAGGAGGTGGAGGGTGTGGAGGGTGTGGAGGAGGTGGTGGAGGAGGTGGTGGAGGAGGTGGTGGAGGAGGAGGAGGAGGAGGTGGAGCAGGTGGAGGAGGCCTCGACCGAAGCGGCCGAAGCCATGAACCCAGCGCTCCTCATTCCTGTGGCTTGTTCCACGTGGACCAGAGCCACAAAGTCGACCCTGAACCCTTGGATGTTCATGCCCAACATGAAACCCCCCAGGACCAGAACTTACCGACTCCCACCGGCCCAAACTGGGGGGACACCAGGGGGCTGGAGCTGAACTGGTTGTAGGCTGGAACCGGGGCCCGGTTGAAGAGGCCGTAGGACCCGGCGGACTGGAACGGGGTCGGGACCGAGGCCACAGCAGATGAGGAGCTGGAGCTCATAGAGGACTGAGGGGAGAGGGAGGAGAGATGAAGAACACGCCACCCGCTGGACAAACGGAGACACTGCCTCTACGCTACTATCTGATGAAGGATGTGGACGGGACGACGTCTAGTTTCTGTCCCTGCTGAAATACTGACTGATCATTAGCTCCAGATCATCACATAAAAATTAGTGATGCACGATATGAACAATTTCAACCGATACCAATCATTTAATATTTTTATATTTAATGTAATCTTCATATAATCTGCAGTAGTTCTGGCCTTTCTACCTATAACAGCAAACAAAGGTTTTGGTTCTTCAAACGTTCACTTATTTTAATGTCACAATATTTGTGGTCATTTTCTGCAAAGACTCACAGGCCGAACTTTACCACATGAAATGAATAAGTCAAATGCATTTACATATCAAATCATTACACAATTAAAACGAAAGCGCTAGCGGTGCTACTCAGCCTGCAAACAACTCCCCAAATTTCATTAATTTATCAGATCTTTTTATCGGATAAAATGTACATATCAGATCGATAAAAAATGACATAATTTCCCCCCACATTTCCGATAAATATCGTGCATGTCTAATAAAAATGATGTCATCACATTAAACTTATCTGTTTTAATGGAGAACAGCAGAGTTCCACCAAAACCACTTTAATCTCAGATGTTTAAATAAACAAAAACCCCAGATGAGCTTAAGAGACATAAATAAGGAGGTTTAGAAAACTAAGAAAGACTTAAGTTTCTATTTATCCCTATTTGAGCTACAACCACGACACCAGCTTCAGATTTAACATCTAGTTTTTACATTTAAGGTTAAATTGAGTATTAACGTACCTGGACGATGGCCGGGTCCTGGGGCAGGGAGCATGTTGGTTTCGGGGGCTCACACACCGTCAGGTCTTTGATGTCGCTGCCTCTGAAGATGATGTACTCGAAGGTATCATCTCGAGGAGGGATGGGTCTATCGGTGGGACGGTCCTCGGTCCCAAAGGAACGAACTATCACAGAAGAGAGCACACGTTAGAGCTGAGTAAGAAGAGAAATGTCTTTATTCATCCCAGCATCACAGGCAGCGCACGCATGAGTGGACTAAAGAATAAAATATAGCAACATCAAAAATATACGAAAGCTATATTACAAACAAACAAGGCAGTGTTCAAGGAACAAAATATGGAAATATATATATATATTCACACATCTGTGTTGGCAGCGATGCAAACAATGCAAAACAGCAGGTATAAAAAATATAAGTATATGTAGTTGGGAGGAACTACTACTAATAATAATAATGATGCATTGGTTTCATGTTGTGCTTTTCCATTGTTAGATTTACATTGTTTGCATTGTTCATTCGCTCACACAGTCTCATCCTGGTGGTGGTGAACTCAGTCACAGCCAACAGAAACGTGGCTGCAATGTGTCTACGGCCTCCGACCCTCCGACCCCCCCACCACCACCACCACCACCACCACCCACTGGCAGTCATCCACCAGGGAGCACACACCTGGGCCCAGGTGGGTTCACGACAGACAGCCTGAGACTCATCGTTGTGTTAGAAAAAAAGAACCAAACTGACTCCGGACTAGATGCTAACAGGGATGCTAACAGTTAGCATGTCCTCTCCATCAGTGTGTTTCTGCTCAGATCGTCCTCTAAAACTAAACCTGGTGCATTTAGCTACATTTAGAAGCGTCACAGTGAGAAGTTGCTGGTTCTAAGTCTTTCTAAGCGGAGTTTAACATATGACTTTACCTTCACACTAAAAACACACCAGGGACGACAATTACACATTTGAACTAAACAACAGTATCAATCAGAACTTTGAATCTTCATTTACTGAGACTCAGAAACTTTATTTGAAATTTTAAGTGAGCAGCATCACGTGGAACAAGAGTAAATACAAAAACTATGTCCATAAAAACATGTTTTAACTTTACAAAGTGTCACTGGAGGACGTAAACATGAGTGGATGAGAATCTAACACACTGCACCTGTGTAGATATAATGTAACGTGTGTAATGTAACGTGTGTAATGTAACGTGTCCACCTCATACATTAGAAACAGTAGCAGTTATTAGTATTATATGTTATTACTCGGTTCTATGTGATGACTCTTTCCCTTTAAGCTTTATGTTATTTTTCTGTTACACATCTTTATGAATCTTTACTGTTTCTCCTGTAGTGACGTGTAACGTGTAACTGGCTGCACGTACTAAAATATACTTCACTGTACATGTGACACATAAAACTCGTCTTATCTTAAATAGCCATCTAATCCGTTGACGCACAGGTGAGGTGAGGGCGTCCTCTGTGACGTCACGCGTCCAGGTGAGAAGCGTAGTGACGTTTCTCTTTCTGCGTGCAGCTAGCACACATGCTAACCTAGCCTAGCACTGGACTTGGAGAGCTGACTCATGACACAAACTCACTATTTATCACTATTTGAGCTACAAACACGACACCAGCTTCGGATTTAACTTCTAATTATTACACCTGAAGTTAAATTCTCCCCCAGACGAGTTAATCCGTAGCTTCACACTGGAGCCTGGCAACGATATACAGCGGATAAATGTACTTTTTATACTTAGTGTCTATTTTTAAGACTTATTTTTACTTGTATTTTTAATGTAACGAACACTTTGAACGTACTTGGCAATAAAGTCTTTTCTGATTCTGAATGCTATGTAATGCTAGCTAATGCTAACCCCTGAGCTAACCTTCTTAATGTGTCAGGTTGTTAACTTGTTCTGAGTAGGAACCGGGAGCCTGTTACTGTCTTATTCATTTATTAATTTGTTGGTGAAAGCTGCAGGATAACCCCACTCGGCGCTGTTACGGTCTTATTTATTGTGTTATTTATTGGTGGACTATGAGTTCAGGCTGTACGATAACACCACCCAGCGCTGTTACCTTTAGCGAGAGCTACAGTCGAGTTCTCGGTGTCGATCGTGTACAGAATCCCCTCATAGCGGATCTCGGCCTTTGAGATCAGGCTGATTTTGCTGCCGAGATACGGCGTCCCTCCGCTCATGGTGCCCGCTGATACTCAGCTCCGCTACGTGGGAACGGATCGGACCTGTGCGCTCAGCAGAACCGACTGAACAGCAAATCTCCCGGCTTGTTTCTTTCCGCGGTCTCCGCTGTTTGTCTCGGCTACAACATGGCGGCCGCTTCCTCCTACTCCATCGAACCTCTGCGCGCCCCCGCGGTGAAAGCGAGACTTCAGCGTCTCGCGAGATTCTGCTGCGCCTCGAACTCTAGATCTGCACTAGATAGATAGATAGATAGATAGATAGATAGATAGATAGATAGATAGATAGATAGATAGATAGATAGATAGATAGATAGATTTATTAATTATTAATTAATTATAATTAATTATAGATTATTGTTAGATTATTATTAATCCCAAACTGGGAAATTTTACCGTTGCAGCACCAAACTACAGGCACTCAACAGCATATATATATATATATATATATATATATACATATATATACACACACTGAAACAAAAAGTGTATAGTGTAAATACTATACAGAGTGTCATGTGTCACATACAGATGAAGAGTTGAACAGGTGTATGGATTGAGGAAGGACAGATTTCCTGTAGCGTTCTTTGTCTGAGTCTCTTAGAGAAGGAGCTCCGTTGTCTGTCTATCGTCTGGTGGAGAAGGAGGTGAGGATGATCCATGACTGGTATCAGTCTGTGAAGTGTCCTCCTCTCCCAGCCAATCACAGAGCCACTGTTGCTCCTCCAGTTCAGTCTGTTACAGATGCTCAGTCCCAGGTATCTGTCCTCCTCCACCACCTCCACGTCGCTGCCCAGGATGCTGAGGATCTGTTCATCAGTCACCATCTCGTTGGTCTTGTCCACATTAAGCAGCAGGTGATTCCTTCCAGCCCACCCCACAAATCTGTCCACAGTCCTTTATACTCCTCCTCCTCCCTCCTCCCTCCTCCTCCTCCTCCTCCTTCCCACAACCTCAGAGTCATCAGGAAACGTCTGGATGTGACATGAGTCTGAGTTGTGCTGAAAGTCAGTGGTGTATGAGGTGAACAGGAGCAGAGTGGTACCCCCCCCCCCCCCCCCCGTCTGTCAGGGAGTCAGTGATACAGGAGACAGTGGATGCACCAACACCCATCGACCACAGCGTCCCACCCAGAAATCAAAGAAAGTGATTCTCCCTGGGTTAGTGAGCTGAAGTTAAGATAAGTTAAGTTAAGATAAGATAAGATGGTACTTTATTGATCCCATTAGGGAAATTCAAACGTTACAGCCGCTCCACACGTCCCTGGTGTTCCTCCTGTCCTCCTGTACTATGAGCACAAAATAGTAGCAGCAGTTACACCAGTAAACAGTTAAACTATAGAGTAAATGTGTCATCAACAGTTCAGGCACAAGAACAGGATAGAACAAGAACTTAAACATTGAATAAAAGAGTCTAAAAACAAACAGTGACCAGCGATAAAGTCCCAAAGATTATTTACAGATAAACTGCTGGAATATAAATTAGTTTTAGAGCAGGTTCTGGTTCTTCCTGCAGCTCCTGTGAAATCTATTTGTTGTATTTCTATGCGCTGAACCGAGCCTCGCCTTGTGCGCATGCGCACACTCTAAACTACGATGTGCACAACGGTCCAGGATCAAAGATGGCGGCAGCCTGCGACCCGCTGGAGGACATGCTGTCCAACGAGGTGGACGAGAAGGCGGTCAGCGACCTGGTCGGGTCCCTGGAGTCTCAGCTGGGCCACGCCAACACGCTTTCCGACGGGAAACCGGACCCGGCTCCAGCCACGGGACACCTCTCAGGGACAGGGCACCGGAGACCGGGGACCGGGACCCAGGAACCGGGCGCCAAGGAGCCGCTGTCCGGTACAACTGTGTCCTCCTCTCCCCCCGCAACCAGCACCACCGGGGCCGGGGGGACCACCGGGCTCACTACCGGGCTCACTACCGGGCTCACTACCGGGCTCACTACCGGGGGGACCACCGGAGCCTCCCCGCAGACTGCTTCCTCTGGACCGGGACCCGGAGCTTTGACCAGTCAGCCCGCCCCCCCCTCCAGCTTCCCCCGGGCTCCGGGCTCGGTGGACTCGGTGCCGACCTCGTCCCCGTCCGGACTCCTGACTCTGAACGGCGGCCCGGTGAAGTCGGTGAACTCTCCCTCCGGGACTCCTCAGACCTCGGGGGGGACCCCCTCCGTGGCCCCCCAGAGACACCCCAGCCCGGCCACGGCCGCCCACAACGGCTTGGACCCCAAAGGAGCCCAGGGTGGGCCCTCCAGCCAGGTGTTGAACCACAGCACCCCCCTGATACACACCAAGATGCTGGTGTCCAGTCAGCCGGTCTCGGGGGGCCCCGTCCTCCTGGCCAGCACCCCCCCTCCGGCTGCAGCCCAGTCCCCCATCACCCAGACCCAGACCCAGACCCAGGGCTCCGGGGCCAAGCCTGCAGTCAACGGGGTGGTCCAACCCGCCACCGTGGCCCTGGTGAGGCCGCCGGGGGCTCCCGTGATGGCCACCTCCATCCAGCAGAGACCCGGTCTTGTGGCCCCCTCCCCCCGTGGGGTCACCCCACAACCAGCACTGGCAGTCCGGCCGCAGCAGCAGACCACCATCCAGCTGCCCCCCGGGTTCAGCATGCCAGCCGGTGAGACACCCCCGGTCCTAGATGTCCCTCTGAATGTCCTAGAGTCTGTCCCCTGCGGTGTTTGTTGTTCTTGTGTCTGTTGTTGTCGTTGTTGTTCTTGTTTCTGTTGTCGTTGTTTCTGTTGTTCTTGTTTCTGTTGTTGTTGTTTCTGTTGTCGTCGTTGTTTCTGTTGTTGTCGTTGTTTCTGTTGTCGTTGTTGTTGTTGTCGTTGTTTCTGTTGTTGTCGTTGTTGTTGTCGTTGTTTCTGTTATTGTTGTCGTTGTTTCTGTTGTTTCTGTTTCTGTTGTCGTTTTTTCTGTTGTCGTTGTCGTTGTTTCTGTTGTTGTTGTTTCTGTTGTCGTTGTTGTTGTTATCCTTTGACCTGAGTGGCCTCATGGATCCAGTTCTGATGACCTCCTACAAACATCCACATATGACATGGTCACTCTGGGTCTGGTTCTGGTTCTGGTTCCTCCTATCAGATCCTGTCCTGGGGTCACATGACGAGAGTCGGATTAATTAATCTAGTTCATCTGATTATTACTTTAATGTTGTGTTGTTTGGTTCTTCTCAGTTTGTTTGACGGATGATTCCATTTAAAAACAGAACCACAAACGGGTTCCAGGTCTAGAATCTGGAACCTGTTCTAAATGGAATCAGATCAGAACAGTGAGACCAGACTGGACTGGTTCTGGTTCTGGTTCTGGACGTCGTGGAGTCTGGAACTTTCTTCATTTACTCAGAAAGTCTGAAGCTGAGAATGGAAGTGGTTCTGTCTCAGTCTCAGAGGTCCTAGTAGAACCGGTCCAGTGACCAGAACTGATCTGTTCTCTCCTCCTCCAGGTATGGTTCTGGTCCGGACCGAGACAGGCCAGCTGGTCATGGTCCCCCAGCAGGTTCTGGCTCAGGCCCAGGCCAAGACTCAGCAGAACCAGACGGTGACCAACATCACCCAGAGACCTGCGACCCCCACGGCCACCATCCGGGTCAGCACCGCCACTACGGTAGGTCCAGTACCTGGGTGGGTCCAGTACCAGGGTGGGTCCAGTACCAGGGTGGGTCCAGTACCTGGGTGGGTCCAGAGCCGGTTCTTTAAGAATGAAAACATAGAAACTTTGTCCAAAAATGTTTCCTTTTTATTTTTAAGGCGTTTAGTGACGTGTTAGTTGAACAGAATGTTAATTTAAATAATATAAATAAGAACTAAAAGAACCAATATAATAATAATAATAATAATAATAATAATAATGAACCAGTGTCGTGGGGTCTGTCTCATCACAGACGCTACATCTCTGGTCCTTTAATAAAATGCTATGCTAATGCTAATGCTATGTGTGGCCAGATGTTGAGTCTAATTCCAGGTGTTTCCTCCTTGTTGCATCTTTAGAGGTGAAGTCCAGACAAACTTTAGAGTTTGGTCTCAGACGTGTTGAAGCTTCACTTCCATCCATGCAGCTATAGAGCTAAGGAGGCTAAGCTAATTAAACACTCACTGGAACCAGATCAGTCTGGTTACTACCGTTAGCATCAGCACCGTTAGCATCAGCACCGTTAGCATCACGGTCCCAGTACCAGGACCGGTCCAGAACCAGGAACTACTGACTCCTCCTCCTCATGTGTCTCTTCCCTCTGTCGCCTGCAGGCTCCTGGTTCTCCTCAGACCGTTCGCCTGGCCACCCCCGCGCCCCAGCCCAGGATGGTTCAGTCCCCCGCCACCACAGCTGTCCAGGTGTCTGTCCCCCGTCTGTCCCCCGTTTGTCCCCCGCGTGTCTCTGTGTGTCCTCTGAAGTTGGTTAATAACTAATTGATGTGTGCTGTGTCTCCAGAAGACCGTCTCCGTGTCCCCCAGTGGCGCCGTGTCCGTGAAGATTCCCCCTAAGACGGTGATCACAGCGGGGGGGGCAGCTCCATCCAAACCTACCGGGACGCCGGCCACGCCCCAGACCACAACCCCCGCCCCCCAGGCCGCCCCCCAGGCTGCCCCCAGGGTCACCGTGGTGTCGCAGGTCGGTCCATTCACTAAAGTTCCTCCCGGTTTAAATGTCTCACATCATCAGATGAAGGTTTTTATTACTGAGGGACTAGATCCAGACCTCGTGGTCCTGAGGTAAAGCGGTTTTTCCTAGACCTGATCCCTGATTTAGTTCCTCTCGTCTGTACGGCGTTGTTGTTGTTCAGCCTCATTGGAGGGTTCTCCGGGTCTTTGGAGGGTTCTCCAGCATCAGCCTCCTGTTTAAGGTCAGGCCTCAGCATCTCAGTAGGATCCAGGTCTGGATCCAGGTCTGGGTCCAGGTCTGGATCCAGGTCTGGATCCAGGTCTGGGTCCAGGTCTGGGTCCAGGTCTGGATCCAGGTCTGGGTCCAGGTCTGGGTCCAGGTCTGGGTCCAGGTCTGGGTCCAGGTCTGGATCCAGGTCTGGGTCCAGGTCTGGATAATAGGTCTCAATAATAAAAACCTACATGTTGTTTTTACTTGTTACTTGTGTTTCCTTTGATTAATATTTAAATTAGTTTGATCTGAAACATTTAAATGTAACAAACATGTAAAAAATAAGAAAATGACCTCAGTGATAGTGGCCTAGTCCTACGTGATCTAGTCCTACATGATCTAGTCCTACATGGCCTAGTCCTACATGGCCTAGTCCTACATGGCCTAGTCCTACATGATCTAGTCCTACGTGATCTAGTCCTACATGGCCTAGTCCTACATGATCTAGTCCTACGTGATCTAGTCCTACATGATCTAGTCCTACGTGATCTAGTCCTACGTGGTCTAGTCCTACATGATCTAGTCCTACGTGATCTAGTCCTACATGGCCTAGTCCTACATGGCCTAGTCCTACGTGGTCTAGTCCTACATGGTCTAGTCCTACGTGGTCTAGTCCTACATGGTCTAGTCCTACGTGGTCTAATGTGCTGGTTCTTTCAGGAGATGCAAGAGAATGTGAAGAAGTGTAAGAACTTCCTGGCGACGCTCATCAAGCTGGCGTCTCATAATTCCCCGTCGCCAGATACGTCCAAGAATGTGAAGGGCCTGGTCCAGGACCTGCTCGTAAGTTCTACAGAACCACACACACACACACACACACACACACACACACACACACACACACACACACCTACAGAACCACACACACACACACACACACACACACACCTACAGAACCACACACACACACACACACACACCAGGACCTGCTCGTAAGTTCTACAGAATCACACACACACACACACACACACCTACAGAACCACACACACACACCAGGACCTGCTCGTAAGTTCTACAGAATCACACACACACACACACACACACACACACACACACACACACCTACAGAACCACACACACACACACACACACACACCTACAGAACCACACACACACACACACACACACCTACAGAACCACACACACACACACACCAGGACCTGCTCGTAAGTTCCCCACACACACACAGACACACACACCTACAGAACCACACACACACAGACACACACACCTACAGAACCACACACACACACACACACACACACCTACAGAACCACACACACACACACACACCAGGACCTGCTCGTAAGTTCCCCACACACACACACACACACACACACACACACACACACACACACACCTACAGAACCACACACACACACACAGAGTTTGACCTGGAGATTATTCTTCTCTGTTAGCATTTCTCTGTTAGCATTTCTCTGTTAGCATTTCTCTGTTAGCATTTCTCTGTTAGCATTCATTAGCTTGCTGATTCAGACTATTGTCTACTGGTAAATGGGGTTATTTTTATATGGAGCTTTTCTACCTGTGGTGCTCAAAGTCTTTTCAGTCACAGAGGTTCAGTGTGTTGCTCAAGGACACTTCAGCATGAGTCACATTCCTGGGATCAAACCTCTAAACCTCTAAACTCATCCCGCTCTCTGCCAATTCACTGCATTTAGAGTAAAATAGTCGTCCAGCAGCTTGTACACAAACATGCAGTGAGACAGGATGGGAGGTAAATATATTTAAATATAATTAGACTGTAACACGTCTCTAAGCATTTATCACACAGGACTAAAACGTTACTCACCACTGTACGTGTTCACGTGTTCACGTGTTCACGTGTTCATGTGTTCATGTCTTCATGTCTTCATGTGTTCATGTGTTCATGTGTTCATGTGTTCACGTGTTCATGTGTTCACGTGTTCACGTGTTCACGTGTTCATGTGTTCATGTGTTCACGTGTTCACGTGTTCATGTGTTCATGTGTTCACGTGTTCATGTAGTTCATGTGTCAGGTTCATGTGTCATCGTCTCAGTGTTCACGTGAACGTGTTCACGTCTCACCTGTCATGTGTTCACGTGTTCACGTGTTCACGTGTTCACGTGTTCACGTGTTCATGTCTTCATGTGTTCATGTGTGTCCAGGATGCTAAGATCGAGCCTGAGGAGTTCACCACTCGGCTGCAGGCTGAGCTGAAGTCCTCCCCTCAACCCTACCTCATCCCCTTCCTGAAGGTACCGCTCCCAGTACTACCTGTACTACTACTACTACCTGTACTACTACTACTACCTGTACTACCTGTACTACTACTACTACCTGTACTACTGATACCAGTACTACCTATACTACTACCTGTACTACTACTACTACCTGTACTACCTGTACTACTACTACTACCTGTACTACTACTACTACCTGTACTACCAGTACCACTACTACCAGTACTACATGTACTACCTGTACTACTGATACCAGTACTACCTATACTACTACCTGTACTACTACTACCTGTACTACTACTACTACCTGTACTACTACTACCTGTACTACTACTACTACCTGTACTACTACTACTACTCATACCAGTACTACTATTACTACTACTACTCCCAGTACTACAGGCTTGTTGTGTGTGTGTGTGCTGATCTGGTTGTTGTGTGTGTGTGTGCTGATCTGGTTGTTGTGTGTGTGTGTGCTGATCTGGTTGTTGTGTGTGTGTGTGCTGATCTGGTTGTTGTGTGTCTGTGTGCTGATCTGGTTGTTGTGTGTGTGTGTGCTGATCTGGTTGTTGTGTGTCTGTGTGCTGATCTGGTTGTTGTGTGTCTGTGTGCTGATCTGGTTTTCGTGTGTCTGTGTGCTGATCTGGTTGTTGTGTGTCTGTGTGCTGATCTGGTTTTCGTGTGTCCCCCTTCAGAAAAGCCTCCCTGCTCTGCGTCAGTCTCTCCTCAGCAGCCAACAGTCTCTGATGACCCCGCCCACCACCTCCGCCCCCCCTCTGGCCTCCCCTGCCCCCGGCTCCGCCTCCATCCGACCACGGCTTCCCATCAGCCCCGCGGGCGGCGGCGTCCGGCCCAGCGCCCCCCCCCTGGTAACACAGCAGCGTCTAACGGGGGGACGCCGTCTCACCTGGGGACGGGTTCCAGCGAGTCTCAGTGTCCCCAACGTGTCTCTGTGTCCCCAACGTGTCTCTGTGTCCCCATGTCTCTGTGTCCCCCCCTGTGTCTCAATGTCCCCCTGTGTCTCAATGTCCCCCTGTGTCTGAATGTCCCACCGTGTCTCTGAATGTCCCCCCGTGTCTCTGTCTCCCCCGTGTGTCTGTCTCCCCCGTGTCTCTGTGTCCCCCTGTGTCTGAATGTCCCCCCGTGTCTCTGTGTCCGCCCAACGTGTCTCTGTGTCCCCCCCGTGTCTCAGTGTCCCCCCCGTGTCTCAGTGTCCCCCCAACGTGTCTCAGTGTCCCCCCAACGTGTCTCTGTGTCCCCCCAACGTGTCTCTGTGTCCCCCCAACGTGTCTCTGTGTCCCTCCGTGTGTCTGAATGTCCCCCCGTGTCTCTGTGTCTCTGAGGGTTCAACTATAAATGAATGAGTTTGTTTAAAAGGATAAAACTTTCTCTGGCGTTTCTCCTTCAGGCCGTGACCAGACCAGGAGTCCAGACTCTTCAGACTCGTCCACATGTTGTCGTGGGTCACTTCAGACCTCCAGGTGAGTCCTGGTCCTGGGTCCTGGGTCCTGGGTCCGGATCCGGATCCGGGTCCAGGTCCTGGTCCTGGTCCGGGTCCGGGTCCAGGTCCTGGTCCTGGGTCCTGGTCCGGATCCGGATCCGGGTCCAGGTCCGGGTCCAGGTCCGGGTCCAGACTGCCGTCACTAGATGGCAGCAGATCATGAACGGGGTTTTATTTTCAGGGACTCTGGTGAGACCCACGACCATCGCAGGGAAGAGCCCCGTGAACCTGGCGGCTCCGGCCAATCAGAAGAAGCTCAGTGACCCAGGGGGCGGGACCTTCAGGTGAGTGCGTCGTCCCGGCTGCGTCCACAGAGAGTTTCCCTCAGTAATGACTCATTATCTCCTCAGAGATGACGACGACATCAACGACGTGGCGTCGATGGCCGGAGTCAACCTCAACGAGGAGAACGCCCGTATCCTAGCAACAAGCTCCGAGCTCGTCGGGACCAAGATCCGGTCCTGTAAGGACGAGTCCTTCCTGCCTCCGGGTCTCCTGCACCGGCGCATCCTGGACACGGGTCTGTCTCTGTCTCATAATAATATTAGTACCATTAACAGTAAAAACACGGAGTTACCTGTAAAGAGTCGCAGAGCTTCTCTTCTTCTGTTCTCGTAAATGCTGCAGACGGTTCTTCTTCTGTGGTTCTTGAGTGTTCAGAACCATAGAAGAAGAACAGTCCTGGGTTCATGCCTCTGTGACTCGGTGACTGCGCTGTGAAGTAACACAAATAGGATTTTAAAGCACATTTTAACGGTGACTTTTACGTTAATGCCTCATATTATTTAATTCACACACACAGGAACCAAAAACAATGTATTTAAACTTAGAACAATAACCTTATTGATCCCACACATCAGTGATTCATGTTTCATCAGCTGTAAACATTGTTGAGTACGATGTGCTGTTAATTCGCCCACATTAAGCCTTAATTTGAACTTTGAACATATAAACTAAATAAATTGAGAACAAAAAACAACAAAAACACTTAAACATACGTCTGCTTCAAGAACACAGAAAACAAGAAGGTGCCAAACACATAATCCTTCCTCCACAGTCCCGGGTTCATCTCACACTGTTTCTCTGTGGAGTCGACCAGACGTAAACACGGTACCACCACAACGCAGCGTTTCCCGCTTTATTTTCTTCATTGTTGTTGGTTTAGTGTCTGTGTGTGAGACAGACACGTGTGTTGGACATTTATGAACGGAACAAATCACGTCCTGTATCGGTTCAATACGGGACGCGACATTTAAATGCAAAATAAAGGGCGATTCCGTGTTTTACGGGCGTCTTCGATTAATGTCTATGGGCTTGTGTGTCTCTGACGTCGTCTCTCGTCCTCTCGTCCTCTGTCCTCAGCCAAGAAGCTGGGGGTCAGCGAGGTTCCTCTGGAGGTGGTGAACTTCATCTCCCACGCCACCCAGACCAGACTACGCTCGCTCCTGGAGAAGGTCTCAGTCGTGGCTCAGCATCGCACAGACGGTGGAAAGGCAAGAACTGGACTAACACACGAACCAGATCCGATTTAAAGCGACTGATATTTGAATGGGGTCTGGTGTAGAACCCTTAGATTTGTCTTTCGTGCAGAATAAAATGGACTTTTAGAGACTCGGGTTGTGACTGTTTCTGGTGGTGAAACTAGACCTGGACTGTGGAAGCGTTAGATCAGATTCTTTTATCAGCCTCCTCTTCATCCTGTGTGACGTCTCCGTGGGTTCAGTCTCTTCAAAGTCCTGATACTGAGACCTACATTTCCTTATTCTGGCTTTACCTGGAGAACTTAAGGCCACGTAAACGCGTTCTCCAGACAATGAGAACTTTTAATTTGGTTTTCTCCACCATGTAAACGCTTTAATAGCGCCACCTATCTGCTCCAGAAGTAGCTCCACATCACACACTCACTGTGTTTCCATCCATTAAACTGGATGGAAACACAGTGAGTGTGTTTGATACTTTCCCAGGTCTAGTTTCACCTCCTCCTCTGAAACAGTCCCATGCTCCGGTTGGTACAGTCTCATTGTTTCTGGCCCTGTTCTGTAGAAGACGGGTCGGAGTAGAATTATCGGTTATTTTATCGGTTATTTGATTGCACCCCCCCCCCCCCAGGACGAGGAGCATCACGACCAGACGTCGGACGTTCGCTCTCAGCTCCGGTTCTTCGAGCAGCTGGAGAGGATGGAGAAGCAGAGGAAGGACGAGCAGGAGAGGGAGATTCTGCTGAAAGCCGCCAAGGTGACGCACAAAACCGGTTCCACTTCAGATTCAGTCTGTTCACACCTGGAATCAGTTCGGCCACAACATTAAGAACGGCTGCATCTTCTCTTTTGATTGTTTCTCCTCCAGAGTCGGGCCAGACAAGAAGATCCCGAACAGGCCCGGCTGAAGCAGAAGGCCAAAGAGGTCAGGGGGCGGGGTCAGGGGTCGTTAGACATAAGTGTGTGTGCTGAGGGGGCGGGGTCAGGGGTCGTTAGACATAAGTGTGTGTGCTGAGGGGGCGGGGTCAGGGGTCGTTAGACATAAGTGTGTGTGCTGAGGGGGCGGGGTCAGGGGTCGTTAGACATAAGTGTGTGTGCTGAGGGGGCGGGTCAGGGGTCGTTAGACATAAGTGTGTGCTGAGGGGGCGGGGTCAGGGGTCGTTAGACATAAGTGTGTGTGCTGAGGGGGCGGGGTCAGGGGTCGTTAGACATAAGTGTGTGTGCTGAGGGGGCGGGGTCAGGGGTCGTTAGACATAAGTGTGTGTGCTGAGGGGGCGGGGTCAGGGGTCGTTGGACATAAGTGTGTGTGCTGAGGGGGCGGGGTCAGGGGTCGTTGGACATAAGTCTGTGTGCTGAGGGGGCGGGGTCAGGGGTCGTTAGACATAAGTGTGTGTGCTGAGGGGGCGGGGTCAGGGGTCGTTAGACATAAGTGTGTGTGCTGAGGGGCGGGGTCAGGGTCGTTAGACATAAGTGTGTGTGCTGAGGGGGCGGGGTCAGGGGTCGTTGGACATAAGTGTGTGTGCTGAGGGGGCGGGGTCAGGGGTCGTTAGACATAAGTGTGTGTGCTGAGGGGGCGGGGTCAGGGGTCGTTGGACATAAGTCTGTGCTGAGGGGGCGGGGTCAGGGGACATAAGTCTGTGCTGAGGGGGCGGGGTCAGGGGTCGTTAGACATAAGTCTGTGCTGAGGGGGCGGGGTCAGGGGTCATTAGACATAAGTCTGTGCTGAGGGGGCGGGGTCAGGTGCTGCTCAGCTGTTGAAGCCTCCGGTTTGTCTCTCAGATGCAGCAGCAGGAACTGGCTCAGATGCGACAACGAGACGCCAACCTCACGGCCCTCGCCGCCATCGGGCCCCGCAAGAAACGCAGGATGGACTCAGCGGGTGGCGCCCCGTCTGGAACCGAGGTACCAGAACCATCCGGGTCCAACTTTGGTCCAGGCCCAGCTGTGGTCCAGGTCCAGCTGTGGTCCAGGTCCAGCTGTGGTCCAGGTCCAGCTGTGGTCTAGGTCCAGCATGGTTCAGTCTCTGTAACATGTAATCCTGAACAGCTACATAGCTGAGCTAACAGCTAACAGATAAATAGTTTGTTAGCCTGCTAATGCTAACAGATAAATAGTTTGTGTTAGCCTGCTAATGCTAACAGATAAATAGTTTGTTAGCCTGCTAATGCTAACAGATAAATAGTTTGTTAGCCTGCTAATGCTTCAAGTGGTTCCTGCCCTAATTCTGGGACATGTTGTTGACTCCCCCTCTGTCTCCCCTGTCCTCCCCCAGGTGGCGTCGTCCTCAGGTGCATCGTCCTCCTCTTTGTCCTCGTCCTCGTCCCGACAGCAGCTCCGTCAGAGAATCACCAGAGTCAACCTCAGGGACTTCATCCTGTGTCTGGAGCAGGAGCGCAGGACCTCCCACTCTCTGCTGCTCTACAAGGCCCTGCTCAAGTGACTCCTCCTGCACCTCCTCATCTCTTCCTCCTCCTCCTCCCTCCTCTCTTCTCCCCCCTCCTCTCCTCCTCCTCCTCTATCTCAGGTTCTGCTCGTCGTTCCTGTTTCCGTCTGAGTGAAGATTTAAAGACGCAGTGACGCTCATTATCGACTTAATGACTTCTTATTGTTAAAACACACCTGTTACCCACAATGCACCTGGACCTCTGATTAGTTGATGAACTGATGGACGGTGACGCCTCAACGCAGCTAAACGTTAGCTTCAAGGTTCACACCAGGACTGGACCCAGGACTGGACCCAGGACTAGAACCAGGACCGGGACCAGAGCTCTGGCCTCAGGACGTTGTTTAAATGTTTGTGAGCTAGTCTTGAAATCATGAATCACTTAAAGGGACAGTTCCACTTTTCTCTGAACAGATTCTCATCTTTAAAACTCTATAAACCGATATCAGAGTCTGGATCGAAGCTAAACGAGGTTTTAATTAATTTCTGCTGAACTGTCCCTTTAAGTCGTCACTTCCTCCTCCTCCTCCTCCTCCTCTTCATCATGGCTGACGGGTCATGTGACTTTTAGCTCGCCTGTGTCCGGACCCGAACCAGGACCAGGACCAGGACCCGGACCCGGACCCGGACCCAGTATGTGTCCTGTGATGCTTTGAAGGAGCCGTGTTGGACTCTGTGGTTTTTAACGCTTTAACTCTTTATTTTTCTCGGCCGGTTTGTGATGAGCTCGCGTCGACTCGTCTGTGGAAGGACTCGGTTTTTGAACTATTTATATTTCCTAGATTCTGAATTCAACCTGATGCAGTTTTACAGCCGTTTGTACCTTTGCTAAAAAACAATAAAGAAAAGAAGAAGACGTGTTTCTGTTTTTATCTATTCACACATTAAACGGCCAGAATCAAATTAAGGGTCTTTACAGTCGGACCCAGGTTTGGATCCAGATCCGGATGATGGGTCAGTCCAGAGGTTCTTGTTTGATCCCGATCGGACTCACGACCGATGAGGTTCTCGCTGAACTGGGATGAGTCCCCGCCGCCGCAGGACGTCCTGATGCTGAAGCCTTTCTGGAAGAGGCGCTGGTCAGGCTAGGTTAGCTCAGGCTAGGCTAGCTCTGACTAGGTTAGCTCAGGCTAGGCTAGCTCAGGCTAGGCTGGCTCTGGCTAGGTTAGCTCAGGAAGAGGCGCTGGTCAGGCTGGGCTAGCTCTGACTAGGTTAGCTCAGGCTAGGCTAGCTCTGACTAGGTTAGCTCAGGCTAGGCTAGCTCTGACTAGGTTAGCTCAGGCTAGGCTAGCTCAGGCTAGGCTGGCTCTGGCTAGGTTAGCTCAGGAAGAGGCGCTGGTCAGGCTGGGCTAGCTCTGACTAGGTTAGCTCAGGCTAGGCTAGCTCTGACTAGGTTAGCTCAGGCTAGGCTAGCTCTGACTAGGTTAGCTCAGGCTAGGCTAGCTCAGGCTAGGCTAGCTCTGGGGGCACATTTAGGTGAGGTCAGGTGCAGGTGAGGCACCTTTCTGTGACTCACCTGGCCTGGGGAACCTGGTGAGGGAGGCCAGGTTGCTGATGTGTCCCCGTCCACACGGACATGTGTGGACACGGACATGTGTGGACGGGGGCGTTGTCTTTGCTCAGTGGGGCGGGGACCGGATGCCCTGGGTTGTCAGGGGCGACACAGGTGAGCGGCTCAGAGACTTCCTGGACAGGCTCCGCCCCTCCTGTTCCAGAGGTGAGAGGAAGACACAACACACACTAACTATTGAGAATAAATCGGATTGAATTCGGTTCACGTGTAAACTCGTGTCATTGAAACCAATTTCGCTCCCTGACACAGATCAACGACGTACACCAGACTCCATTAGAATATCTGAACATTTAAGGTGTCGATGCTAATCGGTGGAAGCCGGATGTGACCTTGAATGATTAGAGACATCTTCTGGACATAAACATTCACATTTTTATTCGATTATTTTACGACCATGGTCACACAAGTTCCTCAGCGGCGGAAAGGCTGAACGCAGAAAGTCTGTATGGAACTAGGAATAAGCCATGTCCTTGTTTTATGAATGGTTAACGACTCTCGGCCTTAGAAATAATTAAAATGAGCGTTTTTAATGGAGTCTGGTGTGGTATTCAGGCACGATGGACAGTCTCTGGTCCTCTTACCTGAGCACGTGTCCCCCGGTTCCGGTTCTGGTTCTTGAGTCTGTGACCCACCGCGTCTCCACAATAAAGGGGATGGAGACAGGAAATAAAATAAAAAAGAATCTTTGTAAAACATTTCCTCCGGCGGAGCTGCACCTGTTGTTAATAAGACCACAGGTAGTATTATATTATATTATATTATATTATATTATATTATATTATATATAATAAAATTTCCACGGGACATGACACATAGAATCTTCAGATGAAACCGCACAAAAGTTTTTTTTTAATTAATTAATTTTTTAATTTTCCGCAGCAGCCAATCAAACTCGGGGCAAAGCCGCCAAACAGGAAATGAGGTCATATCTCAGCAACCGTTTGATGTTTTGACTTCAAACTTCTAACACAGACCCATGACCCGTTCTTTGAGAGGCCCGTGGATTTTGGTGACTTTTCACCTTTGGGGGGCGCTATAATTTGCAAAATTGCATTTTTGCTCATATTGTCATATTGCTTTGGACTTTAACCTTGATTCCAGTGTTGACTGATTCTCAGACATTCCGGTTCATTTGATGAAGGACTGTGTGCGTTTGCATAAAAATTTGGCAGCCATGTTGAAGTGTGTAAAAAAACTACAGAGTACAGAGGGCACATACTTTGTCCGATTTACATGAAACTTGGTGGATATGGTCTTCAGACCCTGCCTGGATGATGGTTCAAGTTTCATGTCTGGACGTCAAACTGTTTTGCCGCCAAACAGGAAGTAAGCCGATATGCTATAGGCCTCGGCTGCAGGGGGACGATGCACTGAGGACATGTCCTCTAGCCCCTTTTCTCTGGCTCCTGTCCTCTAATATCTTATAATTTATGTGTCGCACTCTCAGGCTGGTTTTTGTGAAGCGTCTTGAGACAATTTGTATTGTTATTTGTGCTATATAAATGAAATTGAATTGAATTGAATTAACACAGAGACAAACAACCATTCACACTCACACCTTGGGTCAATTTAGAGTCACCAATCAGCCTAACGAGCAGGTCTCTGGAGGGGGAGGAAACCCACGCAGACACGTGCAAACTCCACCCAGAAAGCATCAGCGCTAACCACCGAGCCGCTGTGCCGCCCTGTATCACATCACATCATATCACATCACATCACATCATATCACATCACATCACATCATATTAATAGTAGAACTGACTGTTCCAGTCATGCAATAGCTGCTGCTGCCACTAGGTGTCGCCACAGAGTCAGTTCCTTACTGATTAAGCTGTTCATTAATCTTTTAATTCTGTATTTTTAATATATTTATTTATTAAACAAATTTAACCAGTGATGAATTAATATGTTACAGCTGTTTGTGTTTAGATTCCGAACAAAACGTCGTATTTATCATTTGTGTCGTCAGGTTGTAACAGCAATAAGTAAATAAACAATAGTAATAAAACCATCCTATTACTGAGAAACACTGACCCTCAAGTCAGATGCTGAACTACACCCTGTGACGACGCTGCTGTTTAACTCACTTAAGTCAAACATGAATAAAACCAGAAGGTTCAGTTCTTTATTCATTTTAATGTCGTTACAGAAAGTTAAGGCCTCAAAGTCGTCTTTAGAAGACAGGAACACCATCTATGTTCTATCCTGAATCCAGAACCTGGGTTTACAATTCATAACCAACAGCAACGGCAGTAGGTGGCAGTTGAGAAGAAGAAAGAAGAGAAGAAGAAAGGAGAAAGAAGAAGAAGAGGAAGAAGAAGAAGAAGAAGAAGAAGGCCGTGGAGGTGGGCAGGTTAACTGGCTGCTAATGGAGGAGACATTTCAAACATTCGTCTTTAACCTTCTTCACCTGGAAGATATTAAGGTGGTGCTCAAAATGCTAGTACCATGTTACATGCTAGTAGTGCTAGTAGCATGTAGCATGAAGCTACAGTCTGTCTCTCATATCCCTTTTCCAACAAACCTGTTCCAAACTAGTTCCAGGCACCAATTTGGAGCTAAACAGGTGCCCTAAGCTTTTGGACTGGGACACACTAGCTGTAATTTGTGTCTTTGCCAAGAAGCCCTTGGTCTGATCCAGATGAACTGGAACGACACTCTGGATCAATGGAGTCCAGGCAACATGTGACCTCGGCCTCGTACTCAACCTAGGACCATCTATAAAGACCAGAGCAGCTCTGTCTGTCACCATGAGGTTCCCCATGTTTGTTATTGTGCTTCCGTTCCCTGACTCGGAACAAACCTGTTCCTTGGAGGCACCAGGTTGGAACCAGCTAAACACTGAACTGACAGTCGGCCTCAGCTTAGCTCTTAGTTAGCTCTTAGCTTACTTAGCTCCTTAGATGCTTTGGCTGATGGAGCTTCAGTTCAACAACCATCATTGAGGAAGAACATGTCTTCATCTGTCTCTGTCTCTGGAGACGCTGCTGGTTTTAAATATTTTGGCCTCAGAGATGAATCACGTTCTTCTTCATCTTCAGTGCAGGTCTGTGAAGGGTTTGCTGTAGTTGAACATGACATAATCCATGTAGTAGAAGTCAAAGACCTTCTGTCTCTCAGTGGCGTTGAGCTGGAGGAAGTATTTCTGGGTGATTCTGGAGGACGTCCGTTCTTCCCGAGGATTCCGGTCTTTGAAGTGAGGAAACGTGAGGTTTTCCGGTGCCCCGACGCCACGCAGCAGGAAGTTGGCTTCTTCCTCCAAACTCTCAAACTTGCCGATGAAGTGGTAGCGGAGGAGGCAGGGGTGGCAGAGCTGGCTGGCCGGCTCCCAGTGGATGTCCATCCCCACCGGCCTCCGCACGTCCAGCAGGTACTGGACGAACTCCCGGAAGGTGACGCCGGCGCCGGTTCGCAGCGCCGCCAGCGAGGCGTTGGCTCGGTACCTGGAGATGATGGGGCGTCCGAACACCGGGTGGTAGTACGAGTTCGGACTCTCAAACTTGTCCCTGAACGCCGACACCAGGCGCTCGAAGGGCTCGCGCACAAACAGCACCTTGGTGTAGGAGGCGAGTCTCCGGGCCACGCCGGCGCCGTCGTAGCTGTCCAGGCGGCGCAGCCGGTTGGCGTAGTGCGCCGCGTCGTGAGGAATGTCTCGGGTGGAGGTGGCACTGCCGCCCAGCACCATCAGCACCCGCTTCCAGTTGGAGCAGCCGGCCTTTGGGACCTCGCAGTACAGCAGCTGGGACCGGTCCTCCACGAACACCCGGGACACCTGCCGCCGGGACACCACGCGCCCGGAAACGCCCGACTGGTACCGGCCGCACACCTCCATCAGGAGGCGGCGCCGAGACGCCACAGTCCTCGCCAGCTCCCCATGCTGCTCCGCCTCCTCGCCACCAGGGGGGGGGCTGTTCTTCAACAACTTCCTATGACGTTTGGTGACCGGAGGCTTGGAGACAAGAGATGGGACAGACGGAGACACAGTATGATGTCCAAAGTCCTGCAACACAACACACACATTAACACACATGGATGATTTCTATAAACATTCAGTCAGGAGGACGCTCACTTCTCTCATGATGATGACAGACACACAAACACACTAGTGATGTCAGAATGAACTAACGGGGATTAATCACCATCATGAATCATCATTAATCTCATGAGTCTGTTTGATCATCAACAATGAAACAACATCAACAGATTAAACATGAAGGAGATTTAATCTGATTAATCTGATTAAACATGTCAGTGGTTTCACAGCATTTATTAACACACATTAGTGTCTCTCACCTTCTCTACAGGCCAACGGGGACCCACCAGCACCTGCAGACCTGAAACACACCAGACCAGACTAGTCGAGACCAGATCAGACCACATCAGACCAGACCAGACTAGTAGAGACCAGATCAGACCAGACTATCATTATGAAGACATCATGAAGACATCATGAAGCTGAAGTTGATTATAATGAGACCAGTAGTTGAAGTGAAGCCTGAGGACAGAAACGTCTCTCCAACACCATGAAGTCCATCTTCACTCCTGGAGACGTCCTGGACGGACAGAGGAGACAAGGACAAGGACACTGACCTGAGTTCTGCTGCAGCATCGTCTCCGTCAGGTCCTGGAGGTGGACCAGCAGCAGCAGAGATCCAGCTCCCAGCAGGACCAGGACCCACCGGGACTGGAACCAGGACCCACCCAGGACCAGCTTCATGAGGACGGACAGCACAGAGTCCTGCAGCCTAGACCCCACCCGGCTCATCCCAGATCAGCCACCAACCAGCAGCCTGAGGACAGCACAAGAGGACCAATCAGCCCTGTGGACGCCTGCAGCCAATCAGAGGAGACCCGGACACTTTATTACCATCACACTGATGGACGAGGATGTCCAGAGGGACAGGGACAGGAGGACAAAGACAGAATAAGAGTAGAAACAGATAAAAGGGGAATAAAAATATAATAAAAGAATAAAAATAAAGATAAATAAATAAAGAACTGATGTTGTTCTTGTAAAGACACTGGAAGACTGCAGCATGTCCCAGCATGTCCCAGCATGTCCCAGCATGTCCCACAGTGGCTGTCCATGTGTAGTGTTATTGTGTGTTATTGTGTTTCTTTCCTGCTGACGCTACTCGTCTTGTTCCCATGAGGCCGAGCAGGAACATCTGGTTCTGGAGCCAAACAACAGGAAGCAGAGAAGGACGACGGTCTCTGGAGGTCCTGGTCTCCTAGTCTCCTGGTCTCTTGGTCTCCTGGTCTCCTGGTCTCTTGGTCTCTTGGTCTCTTGGTCTCTTGGTCTCCTGGTCTCCTGGTCTCCTGGTCTCTTGGTGTCTTGGTCTCTTGGTCTCCTGGTCTCTTGGTCTCTTGGTCTCCTGGTGTCCTGGTGTCCTGGTGTCTTGGTCTCTTGGTCTCTTGGTCTCCTGGTCTCCGGGTCTCCGGGTCTCCGGGTCCCCTGGTGTCCTGGTGTCCTCTGGGGTTATTCTATTCTGTGTAGTGTCAGGTTTTGATCTGTTCATATACGCTATCCCATAAGATTACAGCCTCATCAGTGAATGGAGCCTCTAATCTTCTTAGTCTGTGGCCAAGGGGCTCTTTGTCTATTGTGGAGGAGGAGGAGGAGGAGGAGGAGGAGGAGGAGGAGGGGGAGGAGGTGATCAACTCACTGGATTTACAGATTATATTCCTGCTGCTGTGTATTTCAGCCTCAGCCCTTCACTGCTAACGGATGAGGTAGAATAGAATAGAATAGAATAGAATAGAATAGAATAGAATAGAATAGAATAGAAGGTTATTGTCCACTGAGGTGAAACATTGTCTTTGTGTCACCAACACAGAAGACAGAACAGTAATAAACACAGTGAGGCAGTGATGTATGTGGGCGGGACACGGCAGCTGGAGCAGCTCTATAGCGCCTCCTACACTTCTAAAGTTCAACCTGATTAAAAAGAGGATGGCGCCTCCTGCCGGGGTCTCCTGCTGTCCTCCCGTCCTTTAATGTCCTCGTCTGTCTCTGAAGGGTCGGTGGCAGAGAGAGGTGACCCTTGAGGAATCTTTTTGATGTATAATTAATGGCCGGCCATAAATATCCGTCCTCTGTGGAGGGACGGGGACGAGGACGGGGACGGGGACGGGTCGTGTTTCCTCTGTTCACATCAAAGGTTCTCGTGGTAACTGATTCTCACAGATGTAAAATTATTTAAATGACACGGATCATTTTCCTGCTGCAGCATCAACCTCACAGGCTGGAGAGGAAGATGAAGATGATGAAGATGATGATGGTGATGATGGTGATGAAGATGAAGATGATGATGAAGATGATGAAGATGATGTTATAATGGCTGCTGACGTTTGAGACGATTCTCTGACTTATTCTGAGTTCAGAGACGACTCCAGATGTTGGACACTAACTTCATTAAAGACTGAATCAGGATCAATGTGATTAATTATTAATGAGACGAACCAGGAGCCACTTCCTGGACCAGTTTAAATGGAACGTCTCATTGGTTCCGGAGGCTCGAGGCGTCTCCTCCACGTCCTCGTGGTTTGTCTTTACTTCCATCCTCAGACGTTTTAAATCAGACTCAGAGTCGGAGCTTCTGTCCTGATCTGGACTCAGAAAGTTTTATGAACTGATACCAGATCTTTAATTTTTTAGTCAACCAGCAGGAAGTCACTTCACCAGGACTTCCTGTCTGTACCAAGTGCACACATGTTACCTGTTGATGATAAAAGGGGCGGAGCCAGAATCTCAAACATACGGCCAGTGGACCAAAAGTGGTCCACCAGAGGGTCTAACCTGGTCTAACCTGGTCTAACCTGGTCTAATCTGGTCTAACATGGTCTAACCTGGTCTAATCTGGTCTAACCTGGTCTAACCTGGTCTAATCTGGTCTAATCTGGTCTAACATGGTCTAACCTGGTCTAATCTGGTCTAACCTGGTCTAATCTGGTCTAACCCGGTCTAACCTGGTCTAACCTGGTGTAACCTGGTGTAACCTGGTGTAACCTGGTCTAATCTGGTCTAACCTTCTCTAACCTGGTCTAGTCTGGTCTAGTCTAGTCTAATCTGGTCTAACCTGGTCTAATCTGGTCTAATCTAGTCTAATCTGGTCTAATCTGGTCTAACCCGGTCTAACCCGGTCTAACCCGGTCTAACCTGGTCTAACCTGGTCCCCAGCGTGAATTTACAAAGTGAGAAAAAGACATAAAGACTGAAATTTATCAATGAGAATAACAAATAACTTTTATCTCTAATTTATCATCTGGTTTATTCAGAGACACAACACTGAGTCCAGGACCAGGCAGATCAAGACTAAACTGAACCAGGACCAGGACCAGGACCAGACATGAGTCCAGACTGATTGTTATTATTTTTAGAGGATATTTTATTGAATCTAATCTTCTTCTTCTTGTTTGAACTAAAACTAATGTTAAAGTGTGTAGTTGTGGTTATTTACAGTTTATTGTTGTGTTGTGTTACTGGTCCGGACCCTTTAGATTAAACTGGTCTGAATGTGGCCCCCTTGGACTAGACTGAGCTGGACCCCTCCGGTGTAGAGGCATCTGGATTAGACTTGGACAGAGACTGGAGACGAGTAAAGAACAGAAGGACAGAAGTGAGGTGGCTGCTGGTCTTGGACGTCTCTCGGTCTCTTCCGGTCTGTGACCTGGGTTCAGGAGGATCTGGTTTCATGCTGATATTGACTGAGGGTCGGGTTGAGTCCTCATGACTGTTCAGGTTCTCAGGAGTCATTTTTAGCTGCGAGGAGAGAAATAATTCAACAGGATCATGGAGCAGCTCGTTCAACGTCTCCCTGAGAGAAGACACGAATCCAGGGACAGGGTCTGAGTCCCCCTGGACTAAGAGAGAGGACACGAATCCAGGGACAGGGTCTGAGTCCCCCTGGACTAAGAGAGAGGACACGAATCCAGGGACAGGGTCTGAGTCCCCCTGGACTAAGAGAGACATATGATGACACCATGAGCTGAAGAGGAACTCGAGACGTAGCGTCCTCCATGAGTCTGCTGCTAAGCACCGTTAGCATCTAGCAAGAAAACGGCCAAAGCATGAAGCTAACACGACAGCACCACCCGAGACCACGGCCACTAGAGGGCGCCGCTCATAAGCACTCATAAACACGACCACGATGTCGGATACGATGTCTTTAATGCTCAAGAAGAAAATACATTTTTTTAGTTTTGACTGAGAACTGATAAATGAGTGGACCCGTCTACGTCCTGGGGTTTCCAGTCTAAACTAAAAACTAAATCAACAAGATTTTATAAGAGTTTCCATTTAAAAACCTCCTCTGAGTTCAACTGTTTAAATAAAGAGTGGACGGAGTCAAGAGAACAGCTGAGACGGCTCCACGTCTAAATATAACCAAACACTGACCAATGTCTGGAATGGACAGCTGACACGTCCACACACGTCCACACACGTCCACACACGTCCACACACGTCCACACACGTCCACACACCAGAAACCCTCATGACCTCCCCCCATGTCTCCAGAGTCTTTGTGCTGCTCCCTGTCAGACTGGAGCCTTTTTTCCCGGTTGTCCTCCCTGATCAGTGGTTTTCTGTTCAGTCCCTTGAGTTCCCTTCACATTGTCCATGGTGTGAAATGCTCTTCCTTCCACTATTAAACACAGCCCTGAGTTCTACTGCTGCTTTTCTTCCAAACGTTTCTCCATCAATCAGGATTTATTTCTTCCTGGTAGAACATGGTTCTCCACTGTCCTTCCAGTCTGGAATAAAGGTCTTAAACCAGTTTCAGTAGTTTCTAGATGTTTCCTCTGCTTGATGCAGCCAATGATTTGACCCTTCTCCTCCAGACTAACATCTCCTCCTCCAGACTAACATCTCCTCCTCCACCAGACTAACATCTCCTCCTCCAGACTAACATCTCCTCCACCACCAGACTAACATCTCCTCCTCCAGACTAACATCTCCTCCTCCAGACTAACATCTCCTCCTCCACCAGACTAACATCTCCTCCTCCAGACTAACATCTCCACCACCAGACTAACATCTCCTCCTCCAGACTAACATCTCCTCCACCAGACTAACATCTCCTCCTCCAGACTAACATCTCCTCCACCAGACTAACATCTCCTCCTCCACCAGACTAACATCTCCTCCACCACCAGACTAACATCTCCTCCACCAGACTAACATCTCCTCCACCAGACTAACATCTCCTCCACCAGACTAACATCTCCTCCACCAGACTAACATCTCCTCCTCCACCAGACTAACATCTCCTCCAGACTAACATCTCCTCCTCCACCAGACTAACATCTCCTCCAGACTAACATCTCCTCCTCCAGACTAACATCTTCTCCTCCACCAGACTAACATCTTCTCCTCCACCAGACTAACATCTTCTCCTCCACCAGACTAACATCTCCTCCACCAGACTAACATCTCCTCCTCCACCAGACTAACATCTCCTCCACCAGACTAACATCTCCTCCTCCACCACAGGATGTGGAGGAAACGAGAAGCTCCTCGTTGCATCAGTTGGTCTTAAAGAACCTGTTGAACTAATGATCCACCAGGAGGCGCTGGACTATGAGCTCAGTTAGATGCAGGTGGAGGAGACTCTTGTTTTGGGTCCAGGTCTGTGTATGTTTGTGCTTTTATTTACACTTTTCATAAATTTCTACCTCTCTGTGTTTTATTAACTCCGTCTGATGGAAAGAGTCGTTTTCATGTTTCTTGGTTGAATCAGTTTCACCGAAGTTGGAACTGAACAAACTTGATCATTAATAATATGATTAACGATAATGTGAACAATGATAATGTGATTAATTATGTTGAGGCTGTAACAGGGAAATGATTGAATCATTTGAAATCATATTTTTAGATATTAGACGTTGAATTAATTCACCCTTTGTCATAATAACAGATGAAGCTGAACAGGTATTTACATGTTTGCTTTGATATTAATTCTTTATCTGCAGATATTTATATGTTTGTTTTAAGGAAAGTCTTCCGCTGGATTGTTTTGTTGTCGTTATCTTTCAAATAGTTTCCTGTTTTTAACGGTGAGTCCCTCCACTAAACCTTTTAGAAGCTGCCACCACAAATAAGAACAAGAATAAGAATGTGATTAATAATAATTTGATCCGTCCTCCTCCTCCTCCCCGGACCAGGTCACCTGAGCCTCCCCGCCTCCACTCACCTGTGTGCGGATCAGCATGGACGCTGTCGGCGGAGTTCTCCGGTTCTCCGGGAAAACTACCGGTCACGGCTCCGGACCGGGGACGGGACACCGGGACCGGATGCCGGGAGGGGCCGGGTCCGCGCGGGACCTCGGTCCGCTGAGATGGAGCCGGAGGGCGGGAGGAAAACGCCCAAAGTCCCGTGTGGAGCTCCGGAGAGTTTAGAGAGGACGAGCAGAGAAGATGGCGTCAAGCTGCAGCAGAGAGGACAGACAGGATGTCCCAGAGACACACCTTCAAAATAAAACCAGACCCTGCTCAGTTCTGGGTTAACAGGGGCGGTCCTAGATCAAAATGACCAGGGGGCCGAGGGGGGGCAGTGTTTATTCAGGGGGCACATATAAGGACAAAACAGGGCAATATTTAAGGGTTAAACATGTTTAGTTTAGTTTATTTAAAACCAAAAACAAAATACATCAAGTATTAATACCATAAGACAAACATTCTCTGTCTCAATAAACATGAAATAAAATGTGCTCAATAAACCTTGAAACCATGTTTGTCTTTTTTGTAAAATGAGTTTTCTGTTTTTGCATGAAATAAAACTTTTATCTGCACAATGACACTTTTTAAATCTAAACATTTAGTTACATGCAGAGTTTTTCACAGCATGAGACTTAAATGTCCAGTCACAGTATCTTTATCTCACTCTTTCTTTATGTGCTGTCAGGAGGAAAAATAAAAAATAAAGAAAGACATAATGTTCCTCTGGCTCCGTTTCATGATGATTCTACTAAAAAGGAAATGGAGACGATTGTAGCATCTTCTCTCAGAAGGTTATTCAAGTTTTTCATTAAACAAGTAGCTACATGCTGTTGTTTGTTTCTCCCATTTCCCAACATGACGTCATGTCACTGACTTCAACAGCTTCTTATTCACAAACATAATAAGACCAAGCCGTGATTAAACGCAACAAAAACAGACTTTATCATTGTAGCGAACAGCAGTAAAAGATAAATATGTGACGTTATTTCATCACTGATGTTACGGAGTTGAATCGTTTCCTACCTTGGTCTCTTTGCATCGTCCATGCAGATCTGCTGCTGTTTGCTTCACATCCAAACGTCCTAATTCCTGCTGCCGGTCTTTGAGGAGCAGGTAACACTGTGTGTGTAGCACTTTAAGGAGTCCGTGTAGAACAATCCATCACGTTAGTTCCCATCTTCCAGTTGAGTAAAGCTGCTCCAGATACACCAGCTTCAGTGGATGGACAAAGCCTCCGCCACACTCACCAACGCTTTACTTATCTGGGACGTCCTGTCAGCAAAGAGGCCTCATCACTGAAGGAGTTAGACCGAGGTTAGCAAGGACCACAGTCTTTTTACAAACCTCCATTCTATCTGGAAGTCAAAGCAGTGCAGCTTCAGAACAAAGGTCCAGCTGTAGATCAGCAAACATGGTGCCTCCGGAAAATCTTCTGGTCTGAGAAGATCTCAAAGACAAACGATGTCCAAGTCGGAAATCTTTTAAGGAGGTTGGGACGTGCTCAGGATGGACCAGGATCAAATACCAAAGGGCGGCTTGAGATGAACCCGAGCCAGGACGAGAAGCTGAGGTCGACCCAAACCAACCTAACAGCTGAGCTAAAGGATATGAAGCTAACATGAGGCTAATTCTAGCTCACAGCGCAGAACAGGTCCTGATCAAAGCCTTAGGTCCCACCTGGGGACAAAAGAACGAGTAGCTAAGAGCTGAGCTGAGCCTCAGTATTGAGGCATTTTCTCGAGTTTTGTTAGCAAGAAAAAAAGCAGTGTTATGGAGCTAGCATGCTAGCTGCCAGCAGCTGAGTGGCAGAGTAGGACGTGTTGGTCTGAGGTCTGGTTTCATAGCGGTGTCGTACATTATTCCCTTTTACATGTTCTATCTTTACCATTTGCTGTGAGCCAAATAAAAATGGACCACGGGCCAAAGTTGGGCCTCGGGCCATGGTTTGGACACCCCTGATGACATCTACACACTTGGTTCAATCCAAGGCTTTTATTCTGAAGGCCAGAGGACTTTTATTTTGTTGGTTTTCTTGACAACACAGAATGTTTTTATTTGAGTTTTTCATGAAACTGAGAAGATTTAGAGACAGACACATGGAGACGGTAAGAAAGCTCTTTATTCATATCATCAGGATTTATTTCATATCAAATGAATAATAAATATAAAATAAAAATAATAAACCTTTCAGAGATGAGTCACGTTATCATTCATTACTGATTCAGGACGATTCAGCTTCATTTTAAAAACGTTCCCTTTAGTCCTTATTGTTCTTGTTGTGTAATTAATTAATAATTCAGAGTAAAACTATTTAAAATGTAAACTTTATCCTGTT
Organism: Mugil cephalus; assembly: GCF_022458985.1. NCBI lineage: Eukaryota > Metazoa > Chordata > Actinopteri > Mugiliformes > Mugilidae > Mugil > Mugil cephalus. Next base: position 163,715 of record NC_061779.1, read on the forward strand.
TGTAATTGAAGATGAATAAATGAATCGTTTTTTAAAAGGCAACAACAACCAGGTTCTAACAGTTATTCACAGAAACTTAAAACATACAATTCTAGTACAATCCTGAAACACTGGCAGACCTGGGGCCTACGTTTCCCACAGTGCACCTGGACAGACTAAAACCTGGGGCCTACGTTTCCCACAGTGCACCTGGACAGATTAAAACCTGGGGCCTACGTTTCCCACAGTGCACCTGGACAGACTAAAAGCTGGGGCCTACGTTTCCCACAGTGCACCTGGACAGACTAAAAGCTGGGGCCTACGTTTCCCACAGTGCACTGACAATAAATCCTACGGTTCACAGTGCACTGGAGACTAAAACCTGGGGCCTACGTTTCCCACAGTGCACCTGGACAGACTAAAACCTGGGGCCTACGTTTCCCACAGTGCACCTGGACAGACTAAAACCTGGGGCCTACGTTTCCCACAGTGCACCTGGACAGACTAAAACCTGGGACCTACGTTTCCCACAGTGCACCTGGACAGACTAAAACCTGGGGCCTACGTTTCCCACAGTGCACCTGGACAGACTAAAACCTGGGGCCTACGTTTCCCACAGTGCACCTGGACAGACTAAAACCTGGGGCCTACGTTTCCCACACTACCTTTGATGCTTGTAGATGATTTAATATTAGAACCTCCGGGATCTGGTTCAGGTTCATATTGCTTCTTATTTACTTTCTGGTTCTGGTTCTGGTTCTGTGTTACCGAGTCCTTGATGTGTTATCCAGTGAATCTGATGTGACTGTAACCAACAGAAGAACCCGACGGAGGAGCGTGTCGGACCAGTTCTGACCCCGGTTCTGATCCATGGTCTTACGGTGGATCGTTTCAGAACCATCTACAATTCAGTTCTGCAGCCGCTGCTCCTCTCTGCCCTGCGCTCCTCCAGAACCTCTGTAAGACCCCTTAGCTTCACGCTAAGCTAACAGTGTGTGTGTTTGTTTCCAGTCTCCATGCTAAGCTAACAGTGTGTGTGTTTGTTTCCAGTCTCCATGCTAAGCTAACAGTGTGTGTGTTTGTTTCCAGTCTCCATGCTAAGCTAACAGTGTGTGTGTTTGTTTCCAGTCTCCATGCTAAGCTAACCGTGTGTGTTTGCTTCCACTCTCCATGCTAAGCTAACAGTGTGTCGTTTCCAGTCTCCATGCTAAGCTAACAGTGTGTGTGTTTGTTTCCAGTCTCCATGCTAAGCTAACAGTGTGTTTGTTTCCAGTCTCGATGCTAAGCTAACAGTGTGTTTGTTTCCAGTCTCCATGCTAAGCTAACAGTGTGTCGTTTCCAGTCTCCATGCTAAGCTAATGTTGGTCTGTTCAGTCTCCATGCTAAGCTAACAGTGTGTCGTTTCCAGTCTCCATGCTAAGCTAACAGTGTGTCTGTTTCCAGTCTCCATGCTAAGCTAACAGTGGGTCGTTTCCAGTCTCCATGCTAAGCTAACAGTGTGTCGTTTCCAGTCTCCATGCTAAGCTAACAGTGTGTGTGTCTGCTTCCAGTCTCCATGCTAAGCTAACAGTGTGTCTGTTTCCAGTCTCCATGCTAAGCTAACAGTGTGTCGTTTCCAGTCTCCATGCTAAGCTAACAGTGTGTGTGTTTCCAGTCTCCATGCTAAGCTAACAGTGTGTGTGTCTGCTTCCAGTCTCCATGCTAAACTAACAGTGTGTCTGTTTCCAGTCTCCATGCTAAGCTAACAGTGTGTGTGTTTCCAGTCTCCATGCTAAGCTAACAGTGTGTGTGTCTGCTTCCAGTCTCCATGCTAAGCTAACAGTGTGTCTGTTTCCAGTCTCGATGCTAAGCTAACAGTGTGTTTGTTTCCAGTCTCCATGCTAAGCTAACAGTGTGTCGTTTCCAGTCTCCATGCTAAGCTAACAGTGTGTGTGTCTGCTTCCAGTCTCCATGCTAAGCTAACAGTGTGTCGTTTCCAGTCTCCATGCTAAGCTAACAGTGTGTCTGTTTCCAGTCTCCATGCTAAGCTAACAGTGGGTCGTTTCCAGTCTCCATGCTAAGCTAACAGTGTGTCGTTTCCAGTCTCCATGCTAAGCTAACAGTGTGTGTGTCTGCTTCCAGTCTCCATGCTAAGCTAACAGTGTGTCTGCTTCCAGTCTCCATGCTAAGCTAACAGTGTGTCGTTTCCAGTCTCCATGCTAAGCTAACAGTGTGTGTGTTTCCAGTCTCCATGCTAAGCCAACAGTGTGTGTGTCTGCTTCCAGTCTCCATGCTAAGCTAACAGTGTGTCTGTTTCCAGTCTCCATGCTAAGCTAACAGTGTGTGTGTTTGTTTCCAGTCTCCATGCTAAGCTAACAGTGTGTGTGTTTGTTTCCAGTCTCCATGCTAAGCTAACAGTGTGTGTGTTTGTTTCCAGTCTCCATGCTAAGCTAACAGTGTGTGTGTTTGTTTCCAGTCTCCATGCTAAGCTAACAGTGTGTCGTTGTTTCCCAGGACTACGTCTGCCAGGTGCTGGAGCTGAAACAGACTCTGTGGATGAAGCTGAGTCGACCTCGGCTGGAGGAGAAGCTGATGGAGGACGGACGGGTGGAGGTCACAGAGGTTCTGGACCTGACCTGATGGATGGAGAAACTCATCACATGGTTCAGAGATTAAATCAAATCAAATCCAGCTTTCATCATTTTGACAAACATCCAACTGTAACACAACATTTCTCTCAGATCTGTGCAGCAACAACAGGTAAAAACACAGTGAAAATAAAACAAGTGTTCAGGTCCAGACTTTCTGAAGTCAAACAGGATTGGAGCTTTTATTCAGTGGTGAGTACGTGTAGAGAGTGGATGCTGGTCCTCTGGGCATGGATGGTGCAGATCCAGTGCGGTGCTGTATTGTGTCCAGGTCCAGAGTCCAGGTCCGAGTCCTGGTTCAGGTCCAGATCCAGAGTCCAGGGTCAGGTCAGGTTCAGGTTCAGTCCAGGTCCAGAGTCCAGTCAGGTCAGGTCCAGGTTCAGGTTCAGGGTCCAGAGTCCAGAGTCCAGGGTCCAGGGTCCAGGGTTCAGGGTTCAGGGTCCAGGGTTCAGGGTTCAGGGTCCAGGGTCCAGGGTTCAGGGTCCAGGGTCCAGAGTCCAGAGTCCAGGGTCCAGGGTTCAGGGTTCAGGGTCCAGGGTCCGGTTACCTCTCAGCATTTGAACCCAGATCCACCATGGATTCACACTTTGTAAATGCTAATGTAGCTAGCTAGCTAGCTAGCTAGCTAACGACAATCTCACTGAACTTACGCTTAGTTACGCGTTGCCATGGCACCTGTCAGTCACCATGATGCCACTTCCTGTTATGGAGATATGCACATGACGTCACAGCTGGTTGACGTCTCCATGGTTACGGCCACTGAGATTAGCAGCATTAGCTTAAACCAAAACTTTAATAGCGTCTAAACTGTAAAATTCATTTAAAAAGGTGAAGAGCTGTTTTTAAAGCAGTCAGAGATATATTTCATATTTTACAGATTTCTCAGTAAATGTTTCGCTGCATTAGAAGAAACAACTGGAATCCAGGTGTTGTGGTTCATTTAGTGTCAGGTGATATTAATTCCTGCTGCATTTGTAGATGAAGTCGTACCTTAAGTTCCTTCTTCAGTTCTGAGTTCTCAGTCAGATCAGTCTGTGGATGTTGTTGTTGTGTGGTAGTTACGGCCGACAGTAACTATTTCAGTTCAACAATAAAGTGAATATTTGTGATCTCTCCTCGTCGTCCTTTTAACGCTACAGTATTGTACGGCTAACGTTACTACTCAGTGAAGCTCTTAGCG
>NC_061779.1:170000-255000 GCF_022458985.1 Mugil cephalus
CCTGGAAGGTGGTGATGAGACACTCCTGGTTGCAGGTCGTCTTTGGGTCAAACGTCTTCACACAGGCCTGGTCAGACAAGGCATGCTGGGAAAAAAACGGTCAGCTGACATCAGACAGCTAGTCACATGCATAGTGAGTGAGTGTGGACGGCTGAGCGGTACCCGGAGCTCTCCGATAGACGACAGCAGACCGGCTCCGTAAGCTCTCAGCTGACCGTCCTGTTTGCAGAGTCCAAACTCAATGGTGAAGAAATAACACTGAGGAATCAAAGAGATCAAAGACGTTACTGAGGGACGGACGAGGACGGACGGAGGGACGAGGACGTCTCTGCTCTGACAACATGCTCATTCTTTTAACATGTTCCACAAGTATCATCATTTATAGGTTTAATAACTTGCCAGAATATCCATGAGGTGTGATTAGTTAGTGATTAGTTATTGATCAGCTGTGTGTGAACTCACTGTGGCCAGTTTCTGGACGTCCTCGTCTGACGCTCCGAGCGAAGCCAAACCGATCTCCTGAGAGAACTGAGCGAACTTAGGATCAGCCAGAAGAGGAACGTGACCCAGCAGCTCATGACATGTGTCCCTGAGAGCAACAGCATTCACTTAGATTAGATTAATTACATTAATTAGACAGATTAGATGAATTAGATTAATTAGACTGATTAGATTAATTAGACAGATTAGATTAATTAGATTAATTAATTAGATTGATTATATTGATTAGATTGATTAAATTAATTACATTGATTAGATTGATTTTATTAATTAGATTGATTACATTAATTAGACTGATTAGATTAATTAGATTAATTAGACTGATATTATATTAATTAAATGAATTACATTGATTAGATTGGTGACCACCTGCATGTAAACAGACTGGACGACCTGCAACAACTTGCACATCTTTAGGTTTTATAGACAATTCATGTGACTATTATTATGATGAGGAATAGAGGAGGAGGAGCATGAGTTAGATGGTGAGGACGGAGGAGGAAGCAGGACGGAGACGAGAAAGCGAGATGAGGAGGACGAAAGAGGCAGCGAGAGGAGTTTGAGGATGAGGAGGAGGAGAGGAGGAGGAGGAGGAGAGAGGAGAGGAGAGAGGAGGAGGAGGAGAAGAGGAGGAGGAGGAGGAAGAGGAGGAGGAGAGGAGGAGGAGGAGGAGGAAGAGGAGAAGAGGAGGAGGAGGAGGAGGAAAAGAAAGAGGAGGAGGAGAAGAGGAGGAGGAGGAGGAAGGAGGAGGAGGAGGAGGAGGAGGAGGAGGAGGAGGAGGAGGAGGAGGAAGAGGAGGAGGAAGAGGAGGAGGAAGAGGAGGAGGAGGAGGAGGAGGAGGAGGAACTCACGGTTCGGGGGTGTAGAGGGGGTCGGTGCTGTGACGAACATACTGAGTGCAGTTAAACACTCTGTAGGCCAAACCAGCCAGGAAGTCTCTGGGAGAAAGATAACCTGCTACAGGACGAACCGTGAAACCAGAGCGCTCTGCAGACAGAAAACACCTGTTAACACGGGACCAGTTCTACCTGCTCCTGCTCCTGCTCCTGGTCCTGCTCCTGGTCCTGGTCCTGGTTCTGGTCCTGCAAACAACTTCAGGATGAGACAAGAGACAGAAACAAGACCAGAATCAAACTAAACCTCTCTCAGGACCAGGTTTATGCCAGGACCAGGTTTATGTCAGGACCAGGTTTATGTCAGGACCAGGTTTATGTCAGGACCTCTGTGGTATCAGGACCAGGTTTATGTCAGGACCAGGTTTATGTCAGGACCAGGTTTATGTCGGGACCTCAGTGGTACCAGGACCAGGGTTCAGCTCATTTATGGTTAATTATTACTTTACTAATCCCAGACATGGATTAAGACCAGCGACCACCTGGTCCCTGTTAGAACTGGTTCTGTGAAGATATTCTGAGTTGGGCCGGGTGTGAGCGTTCAGGTCTGATGATGAGGCTGAGGTTGAACCTCGGAGGAAGAGCGAGACGTCCTCCAGCTGAGGGATGTTGTCCTCCCTGTAGCCACAGTGCTTGGTGAGCAGAGGCAGGTTCTTCAGGTATTCTCTGCAGGCGTGGGTGGGGTACAGCTGGGTGAGCTCCCTGAACACCACCCCCCACGTCCTCACCTCCTCCGCCGTGTACTCGATGCGTGGAATGGGTTGTCCACTGGGGACGAGACAGGGACAAAGTCTCACCAACAAACCCCAGAGACAAATAGGGAATAACAGCGGGACTCACAATTTATAGTTCATGGCCACCTCCACGAAGAACTTCCTGCGCTGGCGATAGACGTCGTCTTTAAAGCCCTGAGGGGACAGAAGAGGACATTTAAAAAGAGACACCAGAGATGGAGACAACACTGTCCATCATCATGAACACAGAAGACACTCACAGGATGATCAGCGTCCAGCTCAGAGCCGTACATCAGCACACGGTGAGAACACTGGTCCAACTCTGAGATCTTCATGGGAAACCAGGGGACGTCCTCTTCATCTGACCAGAGACAACAACACGTCCTCAAGATCCTTGGACATGTGACATGTTCAAACCTGAGTCTTAGCGTGTTTAAACCTGAGTCTTAGCGTGTTCATACCTGAGTCTTAGCGTGTTTAAACCTGAGTCTTAGCGTGTTCATACCTGAGTCTTAGCGTGTTCAAACCTGAGTCTTAGCGTGTTCATACCTGCCTCCGTTGACCAAACGTGTGCTGGGGTGTTGAAGGAAACAATGTTGACGTGATCTTTGAGATGTTGCAGCAACTCGTTGAACTCTTTCTGGCTGCAACTACAATCAGCAAAGATCTCCACCTCGTTAGGAGCTCGCCTCGACATCCGCGACTCTATGTGCCTCAGGTTCACCCTCCTCTCCTGGAGGAGGAGGAAGAAGAGGAAGAGGAGAAGCAGGTTGTGTTTTCTAGTTGTGGTTCTAGTTCTAGTTGTGGTTCTAGTTCTAGTTGTGGTTCTGACCTGGAACAGTCTGAGAGCTTTCACCAAACATCCGACTTCGTTCTTCAGAGAAAAAACCACGGCTGTTTTCCCCAAATCCTCCTGCTCCTGGTTCTCATTGATGGGACAAAAGGACGGACGCCTGGACTGTAACGACAAAGACCCATGAATGAATGAATGAATGAATGAATGAATGAATCTGACTGGACCCATGAATGAATGGATGAATGAATGAATGAATCATTGTCGGATTTCAAACTAATTTCCTTTCCCCTCCATCATTATTATTATTATACTTATTGGCATTATTGTTATTATTATTATTATTATTATTGTTGTTGTTGTTGTCGTTGTTAGTATTGTTATTATTATTATTGTTGTTGTTGTTGTTATTACTATGTTCCATTTGCCTCATTGTGTAACTGCCTTAGCCATTTTTTTGTTTCCTAACAGTACGTAAGAAATGTGCTGCTAAAAATATACTTTTCTTGTGTAAATATGACTTTAAATATGACTTGCCTCATATGAATATGAGCTAATTATGCTGTTAGTCTGAATTAAAGCCTGAGAACCACAGAGTCCAGTTAATCCCTGAGCGCGGACTAGGAGGCAGCCTAACAGATCCAAGATGAGGACGATGATGAGGAGGTGTGTGTTCTGGTGTTCTTACCATCTGCCCGCCGGTGTGGCGCTGCTGGTGCTGCTGCCGCTGGTCAAACATGGCCGAGTCCAGAGACATGCCCCTCCTGGACCAGTACTTACTGGAGAACATCATCATGGCCGGCTGCATCCTGGGAACCGGCTCCGGGACGTCCTTCATCACATGGGCCGAGGCCATGGGGAACCAGTGGGTGTAGGAGTACCAGGGCTCCAGCCTGACGCTCTGGTTCTGGCTCTGGTTCTGGTGCTGGTTCTGGTGCTGGTTCTGGTGCTGATGGATCGTGTCTGAGGGCGTCGCCTAATGTCTCTGGCTAAATACCCTTGGGGAGGAGAGTGAAGCTCCACCCACAGACCTCAGCTGCTTCGTTATTGGTCAGGCAGCGACAGACGAACTAACCAAGCAAGGAGACAGATAGTGGGAGGGGCTTAGAGGAGGCTGTGGAGGAGGAGGAGCTAAACATCTGGCACTATAAAAACATCTTGATGCTAAGCTAGCTCTTCCCAGTCTTGATGCTAAGCTAGCTGTATTTGTGATGTTTCCAGAGTTCTCTGGTCTTTGTTGCAGGTCTTTGATGGACGGACGCCTCCTCCACATAAAGCAGCTTCAATAAACGCTGAGCGGCTGATTGGCAGCTGATAACGGTGGCGGCTATCAGCAGCCAATCAGACGAGAGCCGACACAATTTCCTGCTGCACAGGAAATGAAAGCGGAGGCGACTGGAGGAGCTTTGTTCTGATGGATGCAGCTTTATGAGCAGATCTGGTGATAGCGGCCTCGTCCTCGGCCTTTTCCTCCAAAGGCCTCCATCAAAGGAGGGGGGGGGGGGGGGGGGGGGGATGTCCATCATCTACATGAAAGCACCTGAAGTGACATTTAGAGGAAACGGGAGGATTTACATGTTGATGGAAACAGAGTCAGAGACGACAGAATTCATTCGTTCATTCATCCTGGAAATGAACAACAACAACTCGGCGCCTCCTTTCCTCCTTTCCTCCCTTTCCTCCCTTTCTCCCTTCCTCCTTTCTCCCTTCCTCCCTTCCTCCTTTCCTCCTTTCCTCCCTTCACATTTCAATTCAATTCAGTTCATTTATTTAACGTCAGTAACAACATTAATTGTCTTAAGACGCTTTATAAAACCTCCAGAGCCGCTGGGAAGGAAGAACAGGAGGTAACTGCTGCTCCAAGCAGAGTCCAACACCTCCAGCAGCTCACACTGAGCCCGGGGCCCCCCAGGACTCTGTGCTCGCCCCCCCAGGACTCACTGAGCCCGGGGCCCCCCAGGACTCTGGACTCGCCCCCCCAGGACTCACTGAGCCCGGGGCCCCCCAGGACTCTGTGCTCGCCCCCCCAGGACTCACTGAGCCCGGGGCCCCCCAGGACTCTGTGCTCGCCCCCCCAGGACTCACTGAGCCCGGGGCCCCCCAGGACTCTGGACTCGCCCCCCCAGGACTCTGGACTCGCCCCCCTAGGACTCTGTGCTCGGAGCCCCTGCTGACCCACCTACAGCGCCGATCACTGACACAGACACGTCTCTGGTGAGTCTCATCACCCTCGACCTTCTGACCACGTGGTGCAGAGACAACAACCTCCTGCTGGACGTCACCAGATATTTCTGGACTTCCAGAGAGGCCACGCCTTCCAGAGAGGCCACGCCTTCCAGAGGGGCCACACCTTCCAGAGAGGCCACGCCCACACGCACCATCATACACACAACACAAACACACCTCTCTATTTATTGTTGATCTGCTGTGAACTTGAGTAGATGAATAAAAGAAAACCCTGCGGGACAGATTCTTCTATACGTCTGGTGCACGTGAAGAAACCAACAATAAACGTGAGAGCTGACTTTGACTTTGAAAACAAGATGGCCGCCATGTGAAGAAGGAGAAGGATGAACATGCAGCAGCGTCATATTCTGAAATAATTTATTTCATCTCTAATGACGTGTCCGTCTCCAGTGGAAACTGCTGAACATGTTGGTGTATCTATGTGTCTCTGTGAGGACCTTCCCTGTGTCCTAAGCTTTACCCTAAAACCAAAGTAGGTCCTATTCATCCATCCATTCATCCATCCATTCATTCATCCATTCATAACATCTCTCAGAACCACACATTCAGTGAATCAGTTCTTCATCGTCTCTGAGCTCCTGGTTTTTTCTCCTCCAGTAGTTCCCCCCCCACATCAACGACGCTCCTTGAAGGCAGCAGGACGCCCCCCTCCTCAAAGACACCAGGCACCACAGGACCCCCCCCACCCCAGAAGGCCCATGTCCATTCTCTGCTGAGTCACCAGGGAGAGTCAGACCAACACAATGTTATGAAGGTGGTCATAATGTTATGGCTGATGGTTTTTGTAGTGACGGAGACGGAGAAACGAGTTGATAAAGTAGATAAATGTTTTAATTTAATATTACATAATCAGGATCATTGATCACCCCCCAAACATCTGGAACAGCTGCTTCCTGATTAAGAGCCAATCAGACGCCACGCTGCAGGGATCAGCTGATCCGGTCTGAAGACACGCTATGGTACACGAAATTATAAAAATAAGATTCTGGATTCTCTTCCATTCTTTGTACATGTGAGTCTCTGACGTCCACTAGGACACAAAGACAGCGCTGCTGTCCCTCAAGTGTCCGTTGGAGCAGACGTCCCCCCGAGACGCTGAGACACCATCTGTCCTCTGTGAACACGACTCAGAGTCCAAGCCCAAGATGGAGCTGATGGAGTGAGGCAGATCCTGGAGACGAGAGGACAGAGAGGACAGATTGAGACAGAGTGAGACAGGGTGAGACAGAAAGGACAGAGAGGACAGATTGAGACGGAGTGAGACAGGGTGAGACAGAAAGGACAGAGAGGACAGAGAGGACAGAGTGAGACAGAGTGAGACAGAAAGGACAGAGTGAGACAGAGTGAGACAGAAAGGACAGAAAGGACAGAGTGAGACAGAGAGGACAGAGTGGGCAGAGTGAGACAGAGAGGACAGACCTTACAGTTCTGGACCTGCAGACAGATGCCCTCAGCTTTCTGAAGAATTTCCTCCACGTCCAGTTTCATTGAGAGTTCGTTAATGTGCTGAAATACAATCAAGAACAGTTCAGATTGGTCCGGTACCATGGCAACGGGTTGATGCGGCAACAGGTTGATACGGTAACGGCAACGGGTTGGTACGGTAACGGGTTGATACGGTAACAGGTTGATACGGTAACAGGTTGATACGGTAACAGGTTGATACGGTAACGGGTTGGTACGGTAACGGGTTGATACGGTAACAGGTTGATACGGTAACAGGTTGATACGGTAACGGGTTGATACGGTAACGGGTTGATACGGTAACGGGTTGATACGGTAACGGGTTGGTCAACAGGTGGTTACCTTGAGGATCTCGTTGAAGCCGTAGTTTTCCTCCATGATCTTCTGCTTCTCCGAGTCCAGGATGGCGCAGCAGATCAGCAGATGGAAGTTCTGACAGGGAAGTCCGGTCCACATCACCTGGGGGTCCAGAACCACAGACTCAAGACTCAAGACCAAAGACTGAACACTAGGGATGGTCTGATATCCGATCCACTGGATAGAACCCGTCTGATCCTCATTATTCTCATTAACATATCCTCAACTTCACTTTGCGCCACATGTGAAACACTGTTTTCCAGCTGTCGCCATGTTTTTGTCATGTGACCAGAAGCTGGCGTCATGGCTGCCGTGTGGAATAATTTATGGGGCGAGAGGATTATGGAAAAAATAATAATCACCATTATTTTAAATGATACTGAAATCACGATTAATTAACACGATTATTCACTGATTTGCAAAAAAGTATTTATTGAACCACCAAAACTTTAAATCTAACGTTTTATAGCATAAATGTCACAGCCTCCGTTACCTGTCTCCGTCTCCAGGAGCCGGGGGGACATCGAGTGTCCTCAATGTCCTCAATCTCTTTCTGCTCCACGTCCAACAATTTGAATCCAAAATGTCTCCAAATGACCTAAGTTGTCCTTCCTGTCTTTTAACTAAAGGCTCAGGCTGGTGATACGTGGTGGGTATAATGTGACTTTTCTGTTTATACACTGAAATTATTTAATTTAATTTAAATATTTGCACCAAGTTGCACTTTTACTTTATTTCAAACATTAGAATGGTGCAGCTGGTGCAGTATTTACAAATGCTGTTAAAAGCTATGTGAGCTTTAAGTTTAGATAAAGTCACAGCGTAACTTCAGCTGCAGTCACATGTTTTCCTTCTTTATTTCGGGACCAGAACAGGAGCTGTACTGTGATGTTTTTAGATTTCAGTTACAAGCAAATTACATCCACGTTTTATTAAGAACTTTTAGAGTGACAAACGTAGTATAAGCTGCAGTATAGATATGTATATAAAGTGGTATCAAGCCTTCACTAGTTAACACTAAAGACCAGAGACTCATGGACCCTGATGGACGGGGACCAGACTATAACCTGGATTTAATGAAGTAAACTGGACCTGATGTTTCAGTTGATCCAATAAAAACAAAGTGAATATAATTTAAATCTGGAACAGTTTCTATGAATGATTTAATTAATAATAGATTAATCAGGTGGTACCGACCTCCCAGAGCCGCAGGACGTCCTGGAAACTGAGCTCCCTCTTAAACCTGATCAACAGCCACCGGAAGCAGAAGTAGAGGAACCCGGAGTCCTGGGACTCTGGAGGGAAGAAAGGCAACATCAGACCAGACGGCACCATGTGACCTCATGTGACCTCATGTGATGTCATGTGACATCATGTGACATCACAGATCATGTGACCTGTGCGTACCCAGGTAGTTCCAGAAGGACAGGTCCAGGAGTCTGAGCAGCGTACTGAGCTGGATCAGCTGGGTCTTCATCCCCTGCATCTGCTCCTCAAAGTTCTGGTGCTGCAACAACAACAATGATCCAAACTCACCAGCTGATCACCGACTGATCACCGGCTGATCACCGGCTGATCACCGACTGATCACCGACTGATCACCGACTGATCACCAGCTGATCACCAGCTGATCACCAGCTGATCACCGGCTGATCACCAGCTGATCACCAGCTGATCACCAGCTGATCACCAGCTGATCACCGACTGATCACCGACTGATCACCGACTGATCACCAGCTGATCACCAGCTGATCACCAGCTGATCACTGGCTGATCACCAGCTGATCACCAGCTGATCCAATGGCTGCATGAATGATTGTAGGGGATGTTTCTGAAGGTTCACTGACCATCTGGTCCATGAAGGAGACGAAGCACCAGAAGGCGTCCACCTCGTTCTCCATGACGTAGAGGATGGGGGACAGCAGGTCACTCATCCCCTGGACGTACCCTGGAGGACACAGACATTCATGACCCTGAGGACACCAGGAACCCCTCACAGGAACCCCTCACAGGAACCCCTCACAGGAACCCCTCACAGGAACCCCTCACAGGAACCACCCAGATCCCCCTAGTGGATGCGGTCTCCAGGAGATCCAAGCTCAGCCTCACCCAGGTCAAAGTCAAACATGCAGTAGGTCATGAGGATGTCGTGGAGGAGAACCAGGCCCGGGTTGTCCATGCCCTCATAGAACCGGTTGGTTCTGTCGGTTCTGTTCACGTCCTTCTCTGAAACCAGTCAACAAACACACCAGGGTCAATGGAGGAGAGGGGGAGGAGAGAAGGGGGAGGAGGAGGAGGAGAGGAGGCGGGGGAGGAGACGAGGAGGGGGAGGAGGAGGAGGAGGGGGAGGAGAGGGGGAGGGGGAGGGGGAGGAGAGGGAGGAGAGGAGGGAAGGAGAGGGAGGAGGAGAGGGGGAGGAGAGGAGGAGGGAGGAGAGGAGGAGGAGGTTCCTCTCACCGATCAGACTCCTATAGTCCCTCAGCCTTGAGTTCCTCTTCTCCTGTTCCTCACTCACAGATTTCCACTGGAGCTTCATCCTGAAATACTCATCACTACACACACAGATACACACAGACACACACAGAGACACACAGAGACACACACACACACACACACTCCAGTTACCACTACATTAACATTACCCCCCCCTCTCCTCCTCCTCCTCCTCTTACGTCTTCAGTCTCTGCAGTGTTTTCCTTTCCTCTGTTGAACTGTCCCATGGAAAATATCCCAACAGGAACTTCCAGGCCTCCTTCCTCACAGCGTGGCACAGCCCCTACAACACAACAACACAACAACAACAACAACACAACATTACTACTCTGTGTTATTGTAGTGTGTCTTCTGTTATTGTGTGTATTGTTGTAGTGTGTTGCTTTGTGTAAAGATCAAGTGATGTGGATTTATTAGGGCCGATACTGATTTTTAACATCAGCATTGGTCGATACTGGGAGGCAATACCGGGAGGAGATACAGGGAGGCGATACTGGGTAGAGATACTGCCTCCCAGTCGTCCTCAGCGTCTCCAGCAGACAGAGCTGCCTGTGGACGCGCCTGTCTGTAAATACTGCTGAGGAGCTGATACCAGTAAAAAACGGCCGGCCGATAGTTGCCTTTTTTCCTTACACATCTCTAGTTGTCGTGTGTTGGTGTTGTGTAGTGTTGTTGTGTAGTGTTGTCGTGTGTTGGTGTTGTGTAGTGTTGTAGTTGTGTAGGTGACGTGCCCCCTTGAAGATGTTGTGTCTCAGTTGTGGGACGTCCCTCATGCGTCCCACTGGATCCTGGTGTTTGGTCCAGTCGTCCACAGACAGAGGGTCCTTCCTGGTCACCTGAGGCCTCAGTCCTAGGTCCACCTGAGGGGACAGAGGACAGGGGTTAGAGGATAGAGGACAGGGGTCAGGGGACAGAGGACAGGGGACAGGGGTCAGGGGATAGAGGACAGAGGACAGAGGACAGGGGACAGGGGACAGGGGTCAGGGGACAGAGGACAGAGGACAGAGGACAGAGGACAGGGATCAGGGGGCAGAGGACCAGGTTTGTCTTCTCACCCTGGTGATGACCTCGAAGCCCGGTTCCTCCTGCTGGTTGATCTCCAGTCCCGGGATGACCTCCCCCAGGAGGTCCGCCCCCTCCTCTGGGGGGCGCAGGTAGGCCCCCTCCTCTGGGGGGCGCAGGTAGGCCACCTCCTCTGGGGGGCGCTGCTGCTGCTCCTCTGTCCCCCGCAGAGCATCAAAGATGTAGTTGGTGACTTTGGAGAAGCCGCCCAGGGTGGTGACATAGGGGTCTCGCCTCAGCTTCTATGAGAGACAAAGACAGACGGAGTGAACCCTCTGGGACCAGGAGGGGGTCTCTGGGGTCTCTGGGACCAGGAGGGGGTCTCTGGGGTCTCTGGGGTCTATGGGACCAGGAGGGGGTCTCTGGGGTCTCTGGGGTCTCTGGGACCAGGAGGGGGTCTCTGGGGTCTCTGGGGTCTATGGGACCAGGAGGGGGTCTCTGGGGTCTCTGGGACCAGGAAGGGGTCTTGGGGGTCTCTGGGGTCTCTGGAGTCTCTGGAGTCTCTTACGTGAACGAGGCCAAAGTTGTTGTCGTCGAGCAGGTTTTCGAAGGACTGGGACAGGGCCCTGTTGGGGGTGCTGACCATCAGACAGGTCTCAGCGTGGGGGGACCTGCCAACAGGAAAGACCAGGTCAGGCCCAAGAACCTCAACAGGAGCGTCAGACAGAGGACGGGGTCTACAGGAAGCCTCTGGTACTCACTCAGTCAGCAGGGCGAACCTCCGCAGGCTGTCCAGGAACTCGGTGCTGCCGCCCTGGTGGAAGTGCAGAGGTGGAAGGGGGACGGACGAGTCCTTCAGCTGCAGCACCAGGAAGGTCCAGCCCTCCTCCTTCACCGTGATGGAGCGAAGCTCAGAGACGCTGAAGCTGAACCCCCATCGGCTCCTCTCGTGGCTGTGGTTCAGAGAGCCTGGAAGACCAGGTCCAGCAACACAACAGGACATGAACACCATAAACACCCTGCAAGCCCCAGAACCAGGGCCCCAGAACCAGGGCCTCAGAACCAGGGCCCTAGAACCAGGGCCCCAGAACCAGGGCCTCAGAACCAGGGCCCTAGAACCAGGGCCCCAGAACCAGGGCCTCAAAACCAGGGCCCCAGAACCAGGGCCCCAGAAGCAGGGCCTCAGAACCAGGGCCTCAGAACCAGGGCTCCAGAACCAGGGCTCCAGAACCAGCATGGGTGGTGGGAACTTCTGGTCTGCTGCTCCTTTGGAGACTGTGGAACGTCCTCCCCCACAGACTACACATGGTTTTAAACTACACTACACTATACTATACTACACTATAATATACTATACTATTCTATACTACACTATACTATACTATAATATACTACACTACACTATACTATACTACACTATACTATAATACACTATACTATATTATACTACACTATAATATACTATACTATACTACACTACACTATACTATACTACACTTTACTATACTATACTACACTATAATATACTATACTATACTATACTATTCTATACTACACTATACTATACTATAATATACTACACTACACTATACTATACTACACTATAATATACTATACTATACTACACTACACTATACTATACTACACTTTACTATACTATACTACACTATACTATACTACACTATAATATACTATACTATAATATACTATACTATACTATACTATACTATACTATACTACACTATACTATACTACACTTTACTATACTATACTACACTATACTATACTACACTATAATATACTATACTATACTATACTACACTATACTATACTAAACTATACTACACTATAATATACTATACTATACTATACTATACTATACTACACTTTACTATACTATACTACACTATACTATACTACACTATAATATACTATACTATACTATACTATACTACACTATACTACACTATAATATACTATACTATACTATAATATACTATACTATACTACACTACACTTTACTATACTATACTACACTATACTATACTAACTATATATATACATATTACACTATACTACCTATAACTATTACTATACTATACTATACTACACTATATACTACTACTATAATATACTATACTATACTATACTACACTATATTACACTATACTACACTATAATATACTATACTATACTATACTACACTCTACTATACTATAATATACTATACTATACTACACTATAATATACTATACTATACTATACTACACTACACTATAACATACTATACTATACTATAATATACTATACTATACTATACTATACTATACTACACTCTACTATACTATAATATACTACACTCTACTATACTATATTATACTACACTATACTACACTCTACTACACTATATTATACTATACTACACTCCTCTTATCTAGCACAACTTACATCTATACATGATATTATCATACATCCTTACTTGATATGAGAAGTGAGTTATTAACGGGTGGATGAAGGAGCAGAGTTCATCATCCTCTTTTGAAACCTCATGAAGTCTCACCGTCTCCGTTGGGACACGTCCTCTTCTTGAAGGACACCGTGTTCACCATGTCCCACTCCGTCTCGTAGCTCTGCTGGCTCTCTAGCAGCTGAGGATTCTGGGAACTCTGGGAGTTCTGGGCCCACTCCACCACGGAGCTGGAGTCCTGGAAACACCATCCGTTTAAATGAAGCTCGGATAAATGTTTCAGGGCTGAACAGAACCAGAACCGGAACGTACCTTCCCAGCACACAGCATGTTGGATGGATCCACCGAGTCCTCCAGGGGCCTGAAGTCCACCACGATCTCAGCATCCTACATTTATCAGATCAGCTCTGTACTTTTATTAAATCACCATTTTTTGTTTCCTGACGTTTAACCATCGATCGATCATTGATCCATGATGGTGGAGTTTTACCTTGTCGAGGATCCGGAGGGAGCCCGACAGGAGGTCCGGCTCGGTTCCATCCCCGTCGCCATTCGGATGAATGAAGACCCCCTCGTGCTCATAGATCACCTACAAGACAAGATAAAGCATGTGATATTATTTGTCACATGCACAGTGAAATGTGTATTTATACCTGCAGCCATTAATAACTACAGTTCAGACAGTATTAATTCCACACAGCACACAAGGTAAAATATATAATGACACGAGTATAAATGTATAACGGAGAAAAATAAAATAAAATATAAGCTTGAAATCTGAAGTAAAGGGTGGTGGCTGAAACATAAACCTGTTTACTATCTTTTAAAGCAGCTGTGAGTCACATCCAACCTGCAGCTGCTCGGAGCTCGATTAGTCCGCCTGTCTCTTAGCTTCTCTTAGCTGTCACAGGCTAAACTCCCATCACACGATAATGCTAGCTCCTAACGCTAGCTGCTATCTCCTGGCTCCGGAGCTCCGTCCTGCGGCTTCTCCGGAGCCAGGATCCGGGGCAGGTCTGACCAGATCCGGACCGGAGCCGACCCAGAGCCCGAACCCTCCACCTCATCACAACAGATGATGTCGCTGCTGCTATAGGGTTAGCACAGCGGCTAACTGTCCGGCAGCTGTGAGGACCGGAGGGTCAGTCCTGAACCACAGCGGGACCGACCTCCGGGTCTGGGTCCGGTCCCCCAGTCCGGGTCTGGCCGGTATGAACTCCTCGGGACGGGTTCGTGTTTTTACCTTCACCGCTGACTCCGCCGCCATGTTTCTCTCGCTCCTTCCTGATGACGTCAGCATCTCACGTGATGCCCTATTTCCAAAACAAAACTGACAGCTTCCGGTGTACAAAAACAACATCCGGGTCTGAGCGATGAATGCGGAAGTTTAATAAACTGCAGTTCGCCAAATGGCCGCTAGAGGCTCCAGAGGGCGCTCCACAAAACACGGTACAAAACACGGTTTGGTTTCAATAGTTTATTTTAACTATTCATGTCAACTGCGCGGGAGCTTATTTTATTACTGTTTTATTTTTCACTAAGGTTTAAACCAGTTTGGGAAGTAGTAGTTCAGAACGTATAGTAGGAAACGTTTGTGTTGTTGATGTTCTATGTTTCAACGTTAATGACAGACTTAGTTTATATAAACCTTAATGTACCGACGTGTTTGTAATAATATTCTGTACATATAACACATTATTTGATGATTTGTCTGTGTCGTTTTCCTCCAGATGTTCCACATGAGATAAAGACCTGGACCATCAGGACTCACCTTGATTCCTTATCACGACGCAGACGTCTTTATTTCTGAAACCTCCAGAGCACGACGGCCACAATGAGTCGAATTATTCATTAATCAGTTGTATTTTTTATTTTATTAATACTAAAGAAAAAGATATTCATTTCTATTCATAAAAATAATGCCAGCTCTGAATCAATGTTCTTTAATAACTCTTCATTTCTTCTGAATTCTTAATAAATCCTTTAAATGTCGCTCACATCGTTTCCTCTGTAAACTGAATTTCACATTTAATCATATTTAATTATTTGAGTCGAGAGAAGAAACAAACACACAATAAAAACACGGACGTCTGCATCTTAGATAAAATAATTTAATAACATTTGGGTCCGACAGTAAAAAACAAGCGTGACTCTTGACAGAGGAACAGATTGCACAGTCCTGGCCGAGGCGTCCGTCTGGATCAGTCTCTGAGGCGTCTCTCACATTCACACAAACAGAAAACACCTGATCAATCAGCTGATCCATCAGCTGATCCATCATCAGTTCTTCTCTCCAATCAGTTTTACCAAAATAAAAGTCTCTCCTCAAACACAAAGACAACGTGCAGATGTAGCAGCGTCGCTGCAGGGAAACACATCCTTTAAAACACACGGGGGTCAAACACCACGATGACATGTCTGCTGCCCCCCCACCTACCCTCTGCCCCCCCACCCCGAGGTAAATGAAGTAAAAAGGGAGGGAAATGACTCCAACACAAAGGTGAGAGGAACTAAAGAGAAGGTGATGAAGAGTAAAGGCGTCACTCAGCAGTCGATACTTACGGACACAAGCAGCTCCTCAAACTCTGGAGGAGCTGTCCTGGGGGGGGGGAGGGGGGGTTACGCTGTCCTGGGGGAGGAGCGGGGGAGGTGAGGGACATCTGCCTTACCTACAGCCTCTCATTATTTATCTATGGTTTGATCAGGTCCTCAGGCAGCGACGGGCCGACCCCCCCGAGGCTCACGCTGACCCCCGCCTGCCGGCAGCCGTCCACCAGGCACCGCAGACGCTCGGGGACCCCTCCCTCCACAGCCTCGAACAGCAGCCTCTGTTAGGCGGGGGGGGGGACGAGAGGGATGGAGGAGGAGGAGGAGAGGGGGGAGACAAAAGGGAGGAGGGGGGGACAGGGGGGAGAGGAGGGGGGAGGGGAGAGGAGGGGGAAGGGGGCAGGTGAACATGCTGAATACAGGTGAGTAGAAACAGACACATCAACCCAGCAGGTAAAAAAAAACACCTGACAGCATCAACCAATCACAGCTGAGCATCAATAACCAGCATCAACCAATCACAGCTGAGCATCAATAACCAGCATCAACCAATCACAGCGTAGTTTGTTACTGAGTGAGGAGCATTACATCTTTCCACAGGGCAGCAGACAGAGGAAGGTTGTGGACGGCCTGATGGTAGAGACGGCGCACCTGCAGGGGGGGGGGGGGGGGGCAGGAGGGAGGGGGGGGTAAAACAGTTCATTCAAATAATCTGAGGAAACACATCTACATCAGTTCTGGGTCTGGTTCTGGTCCTAAAGGAGACTCACCTCAGACCGGTCCTTCCTGTCTCTGTCCACAGCGATGGATCTGCACACACACACACACACACACACACACACACACACACACACACACACAGACACACACACAGAGGATGAGAACCAGTCTGGGGGGGGGGGGGGGGGGGGGGGTCAGTGCAGCATCACTTCCTGGTTTACTTACATTTTCCACGCAGCCAAACACTTCGGGGAGTTGGTTCTCAGCATCCGGGCCTGAAACTTCACCAGCTCCATGTTCCCATCCTGCAACTCAGTACGCAGCAACCTGGGCACAGACACAGCAATGACACCAGCAACTACAGCTACTACAGCAACTACGGCAACTACAGCAACTACAGCAACTACAGCAACCTGGGCACAGACACAGCAATGACACCAGCAACTACAGCTACTACAGCAACTACAGCAACCTGGGCACAGACACAGCAATGACACCAGCAACTACAGCTACTACAGCAACTACGGCAACTACAGCAACTACAGCAACTACAGCAACCTGGGCACAGACACAGCAATGACACCAGCAACTACAGCTACTACAGCAACTACGGCAACTACAGCAACCTGGGCACAGACACAGCAATGACACCAGCAACTACAGCTACTACAGCAACTACGGCAACTACAGCAACTACAGCAACTACAGCAACCTGGGCACAGACACAGCAATGACACCAGCAATTACAGCTACTACAGCAACTACGGCAACTACAGCAACTACAGCAACCTGGGCACAGACACAGCAATGACACCAGCAACTACAGCTACTACAGCAACTACGGCAACTACAGCAACTACAGCAACCTGGGCACAGACACAGCAATGACACCAGCAACTACAGCAACTACAGCAACTACGGCAACTACAGCAACTACAGCAACTACAGCAACTACAGCAACCTGGGCACAGACACAGCAATGACACCAGCAACTACAGCTACTACAGCAACTACAGCAACTACGGCAACTACAGCAACCTGGGCACAGACACAGCAATGACACCAGCAACTACAGCAACTACAGCAAATACGGCAACTACAGCAACTACAGCAACCTGGGCACAGACACAGCAATGACACCAGCAACTACAGCTACTACAGCAAATACGGCAACTACAGCAACCTGGGCACAGACACAGCAATGACACCAGCAACTACAGCTACTACAGCAACTACGGCAACTACAGCAACCTGGGCACAGACACAGCAATGACACCAGCAACTACAGCTACTACAGCAAATACGGCAACTACAGCAACCTGGGCACAGACACAGCAATGACACCAGCAACTACAGCTACTACAGCAAATACGGCAACTACAGCAACCTGGGCACAGACACAGCAATGACACCAGCAACTACAGCTACTACAGCAACTACGGCAACTACAGCAACCTGGGCACAGACACAGCCACTACAGCTACTACAGCAACTACAGCAACTACGGCAACCTGGGTACAGACACTGAAATGACACCAGCAACTACAGCTACTACAGCAACTACGGCAACTACAGCAACTACAGCAATCTGGGCACAGACACAGCAATGACACCAGCAACTACAGCTACTACGGCAACTACGGCAACTACAGCAACTACAGCAACCTGGGCACAGACACAGCAATGACACCAGCAACTACAGCAACTACAGCAAATACGGCAACTACAGCAACTACAGCAACCTGGGCACAGACACAGCAATGACACCAGCAACTACAGCTACTACAGCAAATACGGCAACTACAGCAACTACAGCAACCTGGGCACAGACACAGCAATGACACCAGCAACTACAGCTACTACAGCAACTACGGCAACTACAGCAACCTGGGCACAGACACAGCAATGACACCAGCAACTACAGCTACTACAGCAAATACGGCAACTACAGCAACCTGGGCACAGACACAGCAATGACACCAGCAACTACAGCTACTACAGCAAATACGGCAACTACAGCAACCTGGGCACAGACACAGCAATGACACCAGCAACTACAGCTACTACAGCAACTACGGCAACTACAGCAACCTGGGCACAGACACAGCCACTACAGCTACTACAGCAACTACAGCAACTACGGCAACCTGGGCACAGACACTGAAATGACACCAGCAACTACAGCTACTACAGCAACTACAACTGAACTACAGCAACTAAAACTTGTTCAGACCTGGTCCTGGTCCTACCTGAGGCCCAGCTCCGTGTTGTGGGGCATTGTGTAGACCAGCCTCTCCAGGACCAGTGCATGCTGGGAAGGTGGAAGACGGCCCAGGTACAGAGTCACCACCTGGAGACAGGGTGAATGAGTGAGTGAATGAATGAGTGAATGAGTGAATGAGTGAGTGAAGGACTCACCTTGTTGTGGAAGCGGTAGCAGCTCCAGAACTCTGCCGGGTTGAAAGGAACCTCCAGCCGAGACGGGACCGTGCTGAGGCAGCGATAGACCAGGTCCCAGAGGCGTCTGGGCCGAGAGGTCTGGTCTCGGGTCTGGTCTCGGTTCTGGTCTCGGCTCAGCCGAGTGCAGCTGAACTCCAGGTAGCTGAGGAGGGAGAGGGCGGAGTCAGAGGAGGAGGGAGAGGGCGGAGTCAGAGGAGGAGGGAGAGGAAGAAGCTGCAGGTCTATAAAACAAACTCACTCCATCCAGAGCTGGTGCAGCTCCTGGAGACGAACAGCTGATCCCAGAGCAGCCTCGAAGGCCTCCACCGCCCCCCCCCAGGACCCGAAGGCACACTGCCACTGGCTGGAGACACACGGAGACGGAGACAGAGACAGAGACAGAGACACAAATCACCATCATGTTCATCATGTTCATCACCATCATCATCATCGTCCTCTCACCAGTGGACCAGATGCAGGAAGGACGTCTGATGTCTCAGCTGCTCCTCCAGCTCCTTCCTGACGATGGGACGCCTCAGCTCCTCAGAGGGAAACCCCAGGATCTGACTGTGGACAGGGACAGGGACAGGGACGGAGTCAGAGTGAGAGACAGAGAGACAGTAGGACACTAGAACAGGACGTACCGCAGGACATCCACGGGCGTCTTCTGGCTGTGATCGTCCTCAC
Source organism: Mugil cephalus (assembly GCF_022458985.1). Classification (NCBI taxonomy): domain Eukaryota; kingdom Metazoa; phylum Chordata; class Actinopteri; order Mugiliformes; family Mugilidae; genus Mugil; species Mugil cephalus. Next base: position 189,345 of record NC_061779.1, read on the forward strand.
ACAGAGACATGACGAAGCTTCGGAACAGAGGAGACATGACGCTGGACTTGTCCTGTGGAGACAGGCCCAGAGTCAGGAGGATATGAAGTGGACACGAAAATGGACATGAGGAAGTGAGGGGACAGACCTGAGCCATGAGGACCCTGCAGCAGTGGTAGAAGACCTCTGCATCCTGAGGACACTCGTCCAAAGCCTGAAGCCAAAGACCAAGGGACCGCTCCACGTCTCCTCCACGCAGGAGGAGGACGGACACAGCGTCTCTGAGGGGACACGACTGGGGACACGACCGGAGCAGAGACTCACCCAGAGACACTCCTTCATCATACCTGCAGAGACACGTCTCCATCATCATCGTCTTCTTCATCACCATCAGCCCCCCCCCCCCCCCCCCCTCCTCCTCCCTCACCCCCCTCACCTCTGGACCAGTGAGTAGAGCAGCATCATGTTGCAGTAGAGGGGGAGACAGGCCTTCGTCCTCTCACATTCAGATGTGGACTCGTCTCTGCACTGATGGACAGCGTCTACCACAAACACCATGAAACCATCAACGTTACAAAGACTGAAACCTCTTAGAACCTCTTAGAACCCAACCCTGAGACCAGACCGGGTCCAGGGACCAGACAGAACCAGAACCAGGACCAGACAGACCGGGTCCAAACATGAAAAACCCTGTTGTTGTTGTTACTTGCTGAGCTGTTTAGTAAAGTTGGATTTCCACAGACGTCCTAGCTCCTCACCGCCTCCTCACCGCCTCCTCACCGCCTCCTCACCACCTCCTCACCGCCTCCTCACCACCTCCACTCCTGTGTCCTTGTTGCTGCCCGATTATCGGCCTTCACGTTTTTTAAGTTTCTCCTTGTTTTACCTGATGAAGCCGAGTTTGTCCATTTCAGCCATGATCCGCTGGAAAACCTTGTTCCGAGTCCAACTCCTGCTTTATTCTGTCGTCTCCCAACAGGGACAGAAAAGTCCTCCCCTCCGGGTTGGTCCACAACAACGTTACTTTCCCACCATTTAAAAATCTACCGTTGAAAGTGAGCAGCTTCCTACTCGTCGGTACCGTCCGTCTGGTCAGAACATCCTGCTTCGTACCTGGCGCTGATTTATTTATTTTGTTCTGACCAATCAGTAATTAGCAGCGTTCTACGTCACATTTTCGGGCCCGATTCATCTACTTCGGACCAACCACAGAGGAGGAACTAAAACGCACCCAGAGCAGTTTCCCTTCGGCCTCGTTCCACCACCTTCTAACATGAACCAGATTTAAAGTGGGCGGTGCAGGGTGGTGCAGGGTGGTGCAGGGCGGTGCAGGGCGGTGCAGGGCGGTGCAAGGCGGTGCAGGGCGGTGCAGGGCGGTGCAGGTGAAGGGTGGTGCAGGGCGGTGCAGGGTGGTGCAGGGCGGTGCAGGGCGGTGCAGGTGCAGGGTGGTGCAGGTGCAGGGTGGTGCAGGGCGGTGCAGGTGCAGGGTGGTGCAGGGCGGTGCAGGGCGGTGCAGACGTAGGTCGTCTATGGAAACCCGGCTTCACTAAGTAGAACCACTTGGCTGGTGCACGTCAGTAAAACACTGTATCTGTTCTCTACTGGAGGACTTTACATGTTTTCATTACATGTTTTCAATGACTTTTGTACTCGTTACTCGTTACCATTAACCTCTTTTAAAACCAAACGGTCTTTATTGTTATTATGAGAACATGATGAAATTTTGGAAAGACCCCGACTTAAAGACACATAAATACGCACATATTTAAATAACACTTGTAGGACAGAAAAAACACCCTTTAACTGAATAAAAGTAAAAATAAGTACAAGAAAGTGCAAATATTGTCACTGTGAATATAAAGTGCAGCTTAGTGTCCAATCATACATCCTAGCAACCGTTACCATGTAAACGAGGTCCATTTTGGATTATTATGCCCTGAATGAATGAGAACCTTCACACACATACTCTCTTATTTTGTTTTCATCTTTCATGTGGCGTTTTGTGAATAAACAGTCGACTCCTGGGCCTATTTTAACACAACAAAAGAATTCTTCACCATTTTAGAGAGTCTCTAAAAAGAAAGTGACATCTGTGGTGTTGTGGGTCAAACATTAACCTGAATATATTAGTGGCTCCATGAACCCATGGATCATAGGAAATGAGGTGGATTCAAAGATAAAAGGTCTAAATCTAACATTTAACACAGCGTTTCCATGGAGATGAATGACTAACAAGTTATGTGTTATATGAGGTGAAAATAATACTGGATGATAAACGTTGATCTTTGGCAGTTTTGTCTGGATTGTCTCAACATGTGGCAGCTTCCTGAGACATTATGAGGGTTAACAGACGTATTTTATAGTTGACAGACATTAATAAGACCAGCATGGCGTTAACCAACACACTAAAGCTTCCTGGTGTTGGTGGATCGATCTGACCACTGCCTACCTTGGAACAGAGCGTCCAGGATGTGGACAGGCGTGTGGACGTCCTGTGGCGTCCTCCAGGGCAGCAGGAAGGACTCAGTGCTGACCAGCCTGGCCGGACCGGACTGGGCCGGGTCGTACAGGCTGGACGGGAGCCGGTGGAACTCAGTCAGGTGGATGTAGGAGAGCCAGAGCAGCGCCCGGTGGCCGGACGTCATGTGGTCAGCGATGCTGCGCTCTTCAGCAGATTTGAGAGCGCCCTGAAACAAATGCACACTTCATCAACGTCCTCGAGGGCCCAGGACCTGGTCTGGACCAGACAGGGGACATGTCTCACCTGTAGGACGGCCAGGGCTCCGTCCATGCGGCCCGTGAACAGGTGGAGCTGGACTCTGTAGAGCAGTGCCTCCATCAGCTGGAAGGAAAGTTTGTCTGAGACAAAGGACGACGCCTCGGTCAAGAGGAAGCGCAGCAGGCGGCCGCAGACGTAGTCCTTCCCCTCGAATGAGGTCTCCAGGCTCAGGTACTGAGGAGACATGTCAGGTCCTTTTCTAGTCACATGTAACCTGCAGAATCTGTTCATTGCTCAACCAGTCATTGTTTCTAGGGGCCAACGAGGTCTAACTGGGGTCTAACTGACATCTACATAGAGTCTAACTGGGGTTTAACTGGGGTTTAACTGGGGTTTAACTGGGGTCAAACTATGGTCTAACTGGGGTCTACGTAGAGTCTAACCGGGGTTTAACTTGGGTTTAACCAGGGTCTAACTGGGGTCTACGTGGAGTCTAACTAGGGTCTAACTGAGGTCTAACTGGGGTCTACGTGGGGTCTAACTGGGGTCTACGTGGGGTCTAACTGGGGTCTAACTGGAGTCTAACTGGAGTCTAACTGGAATCTAACTGGAGTCTAAGTGGAGTCTATGTAGGGTCCACTTTAGCCCAACAATGAAGCATTGTGAGCCTGAAGCCTGAAGTAAGGATGGAACCACCTGGACATATTTAATAGTGATCCCAGTCAAACAGACGGTACCTTCCACCAGACCCGGTAGTGGGGGGCGTGCTCCACAGCCATCTCACACATCTCCTGCACCTCCTCCCTGGTTCCTCTCCTGGAGAACAAGCTCAGGTAGTGGCTCCACACCTCTGGGTCCTCACAGTTATTCTCCAGAGCTCGAGACAACGTGTTCAGAGACGCCTCCAAGCACTCAGCTGCAGAGCTGCAGGGACACAGCAGTTAGGGACAGACAGGGGACAAGGGGGTGGGGGGACAGGGAGGACAGGTCTGGACTCACGTCTGGTTCTGGTTGAGGTATTTGAAGGCCAGTTTGATCCACAGCTGAGTGTCTCCAGGACTCTCCAGGACACTGGTCTCCAGGTTGGATATGTCGTCCGTCTCGCTGATGAAGTAGCGTCTGTCCTCAGACGTGACACACACGTCCAGAGAGGACAGGCTGGTCTGAGAGCAGCCGTCTGGGAGAGACACAAACACGGAAGGGGTCAGGGATCAGGGATCAGGGTTCAGAGGTCAGCTGATCCAGAGTCGGAGGACTCTGAGTCCTCACCTCCTCCGTCAGGCGTCGGATGTCCAGCTGCAGCTTCGTCCCCGCTCTCGTCCTCCAGGTGGAGGCTGCTCTGGACGCTCGGCTTCGGTCTCCACCTCCTTTCGTCCTTCCAGGTGGTGAAGGGGGGAACTGCAGGAGGACGAGGACAGAGTCAGAGTATGGAGGCTGAGGGGGCGGGGCGTGGAGGCTGAGGGGGCAGGGCGTGGAGGCTGAGGGGGCGGGGCGTGGAGGGGTCGACCTACCGTGACGTCTGCTCTCGTTGACTTTGCTAACGAGCAGCACGGCTTTCTGGTCTACACCCATCCGGTCTTTGTTGGAGCCAAACAGCTTCTTCATGTACTTCTCTGCAGAAGCAACAGACAAGTAATTAAAGCAGCGCTGCATCAGTGGAGACGTTCAGACACTCGTCCTCGTGAGACGAACCTGTGGCTGCAGAAACGTCCTCATCTGAGCTGGCGTCCGAGCAACCGATCAGTGACAGGTCGTAGGACAGAATGTCCTGGAACAGCTGGTTTCCAGTCAAAGTGCAGTTCCTCATGTGCTGCCTGCAGAGACGGACAAGGTGACACAGGATGAGACAAACGAGGAGACGATGAGGACACGAAGACACAAAGAGACGCTCACCATCTGCAGCCGTCGTCGTTGCAGGTCCCCGTCAGGTCGAAGCGGCAGAAAGACGTCTTTGCGTGGACGGCGTTGCTGTAGGTCACTGAGCTGAGGGACAGCTTCTCCTTGGTCCTGTAGTACGGACTGAACCTGGGGACAACAGGACACATTTAAACACGTCTCACACCGTTAGAAGACGCATCAGATGTGTCCACCTACCTGTAGGACCTGAACACCAGCAGAGGACTGTGATAGGCTCCAAAGGGAACCGGCTTCAGCTCGGAGGCTCCTGATTGGCTGGCTGCCGTCTCCAGCTCATCTGGAAGGACCTGGGGAAGAAGCAGGACATGATGGAGAAGACGTCCAGAAATGGGAGGTTCTGGTCTCAGATCTGGAGCCGCATTGGTCATCACCTGTCCTGTGGGGATTTCGTCTACGTCCTGGCCCAGCTCCTGCAGCTCCTTCAGCACCAGGTCTCTCAGCCCCCCCTGCTGCTGGTACCCCCTCCTCAGAGCGTCCACGTCCAGTCCACCACAAATCTCTGCCAGCGGCTCCGAGCTGGAGGAGGTCTTGGTCGGCTTGGCAGTGCCGTCTTTGGGTGGACCAGAAGCTGCCGTGTCCAGGTTCGGTTTGGTGAAGGCGCAGCTGGACTGACGGAGGGATGGCCGGCGGTCTCTGGATCCAGATGCAGGTTCTGGTTCTGGTTCTTGGTCGTCGGCCTCTGGGACGTCCTCGCTGTCCAGGGCCAGCTTGTCCTGGGTGAGGTCGTGCAGGGAAGGCTGTGGCAGGGGGAAGGGGCTGGGGGGGTGGGGCTGGGGGGGCGGGGGTTCTGTGGGGGTGGAGGCTCGTGGAGGCTTGTGTTGAGCCTGAGCCTCCTTCAGCTTCTGGATCTTTTGGGCGTACTCCGACTCCAGCTGCTGCAGTCGCTGCTTCTGGGCCATGAGCTGGACCAGGTTCCGCTCGGAGCCTCGAGGAGCCGCCTCCAGACGCTGCAGCTTCCTGGGCTGAGAGACAAGGTCCACATTCAGCACTGGCCACTCGCCCTGTCCTGCCCTGTCCTGGACTGGACCTCTCACCTGGTTCTGGCTGGAGCCTGCCGGCCGTTTTGGGGTTCTGCCTGCAGCCAGCTGGGCCTGGACCAGGTCCTGCTCCAGACGGGCAGCCAGACTCTTCTTGATGGAGACTCGATGCTCGACCCGATGCACCTGCAGAGGACCAGGAAAGAGTCAGACCCGAGCACAGAGACCATCCACCCCAACCCCTCCCTAAACATCCTTCAGGATTCTCAAGAGACAAGAGGCAGAAACAAGTCCCCCGACTGGTCTTAGACAAATGGTTCCTCCATATGAGCTGGTTCTGCTCCAGATTTCTTCCTGTTAAAAGGGAGTGTTTCCTTCATGCTGCTCTGGAGGTTTCAGGCTGGTTTTTGTAAAGTATCTTGAGACAATTTGTTTTGTTATTGGCGCTAAATAAACAAAACTGAATTGAAATCTGGAAAAACTGTTCCCCTCTAGAGAACAGGACTCTCCACCCCCCGGAAACCCCTGGATTAGGAGGACTCACCTGCTCCTGCAGCTTCCTCAGCAGCGTCCTGTTGGCAGTGACGATCTTCTCCGACGCTGCCAGCTGCTCTCTCAGTTTGGACACTTTGGCCTCGGCCGCCTTCAGAGACTCGGTTTTCTTGAGCTCCTGTTGGAGAAGGTGTCTGAGGACGACCTCGTCTCTCTGCAGCAGCTCTCTGAGGGACAGGACACCAGTGACAACAGCTCTCTCAGACCACCATGGCGTCCTCACACCTGGACCCAGCCTCTCACCTGTGTTTGTTGAGTCTCTGCTCGGCTTCGTTCAGCTTCAGCTCTGCAGCCGTCTTCAGGGAAGAATCAGAACCAGGAGATCCAGAACCACGAGGACCCAGATCCTTCAGCATCCTCTGCTTCTCCCTGCTGCAGCAGCCAGGACAAGGTTTACATCTCCCCTGGTCTGCTCGGGTTCAATATGATCTGGTCTAGTCTCTAATGGTTATGGTCCTGGTCTCTACTGGTCCTGGTTCCTTACCTGGCTATTTCTCCTTTGAGTAGGCGGTACTCGGCCTTCTGGTCTTCAGGTAGAGCCTCTGGAGTTCTAACCGGGTTGTTCTCCTTCTCACATCCTGAAGCTGCTTTGGGCTTCGCTGCCTGTAAAATACCAAGACCCTGTCAGCAGGAGTCCAACACGTCTCGACCTGGACCTGAGGACGTGCTTCTGGACGGGTTCTACCTCCACGGTCCTCCGCGCCTCCTTGATCATGAACTCCAGACCTCCAAACACTGTCTGAGACGAGCTACAGGCGTCCACATCCGAGTCACTGTCCTCTGAATCGATGAGGGACACCACCACCGATTTGTGTCTTGGCAGCTGGATAGAGAGGACAGAGAGGACAGATAAGACAGAGTCCATCAGCTGGTCCTCTCAGTGCATCAGTGTCCATGTCGCCAAGTGTCTCACCACCAGTGGGGCTCTGGTCGGGTGATGTCCTCTGGTGAACTTGGTCCGGGACACGGTGTTCAGACTCACGGTGCTCAAGTTCCCTCTGGTTGGCGGTTGGACGTCTGAGAGACGAGGACAGCTCGGAGACGGAGGACCGCTGGAGGTCTTCAGGACAACACCATGACAGAGAATTTATAACAAATATAACATATTTAATAATAATACTTTATTCTGTCATTCCTGTTTCTACAGGACTCAGACCTGTCCCCCCACCCCCTTGTCCCCTGTCTGTCCCTAACTGCTGTGTCCCTGTAACCATCAACAACCATCAATAACCATCAATAATAATATCAATAATCGGAGCTGTTGTGCAGTTGCTGAGCTTTTGGTGGAATGTGTGTTGGAGTTAAATCCAAGGTGTGAGACTAATACTGGCTGTAAATGTAACTGTCTGAGAAGGACCATGGGCTAAAGCAGAATCCAGCTGTGTTTATATCGAGAAGCAGGTGATTGAGAGTCAAGTAAGAAAAAGTCTGCAGGGTCTGTTCAGTCCAGAAGGAGAGACAAAGGATGATGTCTCTCAGGCAGGGTTTCCTCTCTTTATTGACCTTCATACCTTTTAAATCGCAGCTGCTCTGGCCCTAAAAATCTCTGACCAGTAACCATCAATAACCAGCCACTAACTGATTAATAACTAACTCACCTCTGTGGCTGACACCCTCTTGCTGACCATGGACATCAGGCAGGTCTCCCTCAGCAGCATCTCCTCCTCCTCCTCCTCATCAGCAAATGGAGGTTTTGGGGGGGGCTCCGGCTCATCGGGGGGAGGTGGGAGAGGGGGAAGAGGGGGAGGAGCCCCAGAAAGAACAGGGGGGAGGTAAGGCTGAGAGAAATCCTGGGGGGTAATGACAAACTTCATTACATTCACCAGCTCCAATAATTAATTCATCACATCCTAAATGACCAGAGACAGAGGGAGGGGGGGGGCATACCATTCCGAAGGCGGGGGGGTCCGACCCGTACAGGTGAGGCAGCAGGTGAGTTGGTGACGGAGCTGAAAGAATAAAACCCTGTTAATAAGCTGGACAGGAAACAGGAAGTGATGTCAGCTCTGGTGTGTCTCACCTGGTGAGCTGGTCTCGCTGTCCGTATCCATGGCAACCTCGTCATAGTTGTCGTACTGGTACAGGTTCCCAGAGACTTCCTGGTTACCTGCAGACTTCCTGTGGTCCCCATCCCTAGACTGAAAGACACACACCTGAGTCCCCGAAGACCCCGGCCCCCGAAGGCCCAGGCCCCCGAAGGCCCTGGCCCCCGAAGGCCCCGGCCCCGGAAGACCCTGGTCCCTGAAGGCCCCGGTCCCTGAAGGCCCAGGCCCCCGAAGGCCCCAGGAGACCCTGGTCCCTGAAGGCCCCGGTCCCTGAAGGCCCCGGTCCCTGAAGGCCCCGGTCCCTGAAGGCCCCGGTCCCTGAAGGCCTCGGTCCCAGGAGGCCTCTCCTTACCTTGCTGCGTGTCCTCTTCTTGCCTCCCACCAGCTTCATGAAGCGGTTGTACTGCTCGTCCTGGTTGGACAGGTCTCTGATTCGTCGGATCTCTTCCTCCCGGTGGCGTCGCTCCGCCTCCTCCTCCTGCTCCTGCTCCTCCTGCTCCCTCTGCTGCTGCAGCTTCCAGGTCCTGAGCTGCTGCTTCCTGAACGCCTGCTTCGCCACGGAGCCTGAGAGTGTAGAGTATAACACATATACCATATAGAGTATAGAATATACAGTAGTAGTATGTAGTAAACAGTATATATATGTGTATATATGTAGTTTACAGTAAATGGTACAGGTACATGTTACTGGACTTGATACCTGGACTGATCATCTTCTTGGTCGCATGGAGTTTTCCTGGAGTCCATCCCCTCTCCAGTGGTTTGGGTCCCGGTTTGGGTCCTGGTTTAGGTCCAGGTTTGGGTCTGTCTCTCTCCAGAAGTCTCTCCCGGTCTCGGTCAGGTGGTCTGGGCCCAGTGCCGGTCCGGTCTCTGTCCCGGTCTAGAGGTTTAGCCTTGGTTCTGGTCCTCTCAGCAGCGGCAGCAGCAGCAGCAGCAGCAGCAGCAGCAGCAGCAGAGGTGGTGGACCTGGTGGAGACTCTGGGTCTGGGCGGAGCAGCTCCAGGACTGGGGCCCAGGTTCTTGTCCTGGGTGGCTTTAGTGATCCGGTCTTTGCTCCTCTTCATCACCTGCTGCTCCTTCTGCTGCCACTTCTTACTGGCCGACTGCAGAGCGAGGAGGCGCAGCTGGAGCTCCGACAGCTCCTCCTCTTCCACCTTCTGGACCGGCTGAGGACACACACAAACACAGTCATGGGGTGTGTGTGTGTGTGTGTGTGTGTGTGTGTGTGTGTGTGTGTGGTGTGTGTTGGGGGGGGGGGGGGTCCTCGGGGTCCAGGTCTCCACAGAAAGACAGGGACTCACCTTGTCAGGAGACGTGATGGAGTCCTCGCTGGATGCTGAGGACTCTGATCTCTGAGGAGGAGGCTTCTCTGTGGAGCACAAACATGTCTTCTCCTCAGCACCTCCTGGTTCTCCACCTCCTCCTCCACCTGGACACAACAGAAAGTCATGGAGGTCTACTCTGATCCAGATCTATACCTGACTAATGACTCGTGCATCTTCTCACCGCAGCACAAACATGTCCTCTCCTCAGCTTCTTCTTCTGCTCCTTCGTCTCTGGGTCCAGACTCCTCCTCCTCCTCCGTCCTCTTCCTGTCCAGCTTGTCCAGATCGGCCGGCGTGGGGAGTTTCTGACGGAGCGGTTTGATGTTGAACGCCTGGAACACTTTCCTCTCGGCCTTCTCCATCTCTGACGTCTCCTCCGGTCCCGCTGGACTCGGATGGGCCGACGGTCTGCCTTCCTCCACCGCCTCCTCCTCCTGGCCAGGAGACGCCGTGGGCTCCAGAGCCATGGTCTCCTCCTTCCTGATGCACTCCAGCTCCTGCTGGATCAGCTTGTACTTGGACAGAAGGTCCTCGAAGGACTCATCCATACTGGAGTCTGGTTTGGAGACACTGTGGGACACTTTCCTGATCCGAGGCCTCCCCAGAGGCTTCTCTGAGCGCTGGAGTCAGGGATCAACAAGCACTACGTCACCAATACGCGTCAATACGTCATCAATACGCGTCAACAACTCATCAACAAGCTGATCAATAATTAATGACAATAACTCACTAATAACTAGTAATCAGCGATTAATAACTACGTAATAACTGAATGAAGATGAAGCGCATTAAACCTTCACGTGACTCTAATAATTAATCCACTAATGAATTTATTGATCAGTTATTTAAACACTAATCATCTGATCACATGGATTTATCATGAGAACGTGTTCGGTTCGGACCCGGTTCTGTGGGAATAAAGCTGGTCTCAGGTTCTGGGTAAGGATACGTTTTCTCAGCGGGGATCCGTGACTCTCTCCCGGACCGTACCGACCGGGGGGACCTCTGCTGTTTCCTCCTCGGCCTCCTCGCCCCCAGGCCCCGCGTCCGCCGTTCGGCATGACCCGGTGCCGGAACCGGCCCAGGGCGCCGTGGCTGCGCTCCCAGAAGCTGGACCGGGGGCTCGGCTCTCCGTGGGGCCCCAGGCCCGGCGGCGGAGGCAGGGGAGGGGGAGAGGGAGGCCGGTCCGGTCCGCTCGGCCCGCACTGTTGCCGGTGGCTCGGGGGGAACGAACCGAGACCGTAGGGCATTAAGAGGCGGAAGCCTGGCGCCTGGTTCCCCGGGTGTGGAGGCATGTTGCCCGGGTGTGGAGGCATGTTGCCCATGTTGCCCGGGTGTGGTGGCATGTTGCCCGGACGAGGAGGCATGTTGCCCGGACGTGGAGGCATGTTCCCCGGGCGTTGGTGCGGTTTACGTCTCCGTGGAGGAGCAGCGCCGCCGCCGCCGCCGCCGCCACCGCGGGGCCTGCTACTATACCCCCGCCGCATCGGGACACTCTCCTCGGTCTCATCGTCGCAGATCTCTCCGTCCTCGAGCTCACCGTCCTCCGCGGGAGATCGGTTAAATGTGTTCCGCTCCATTCCCGTAACCGTCGCCCGGTGCCGGTAAATACTCCGCGGACGGTCCCAGAGGAGCTCCGACCGTTAGCGTTAGCCTTAGCTTCCTGCTATCTGCTGACAACTAAGGCGATACAACGAGACATGGCGAGACTTCACGAGACTAGAAGGAGGAAGTGGCCCATATAAGGAGTTAAAACCAGACCGTGCCAGAAACATGACGCCAGGATTATTAATCATGTATCATGTATCCTCTATTCATCTATTATTGATCCGCTATGTATCCAATATCGATCCACCATTTATTCATTATTTCATTTTACACTATTCATCTCGATTTATCTATTATGTAGCGTTAGCTTCATGCTATCTGCCGCTAACAGCACAACTGTCGCGATACAATATTTCACGAGATTAGAAGCAGGAAGTGGGCCATATCAGGACTTTTTTAAACTTTATTAACAACTACAAAAAGTACAGTGCAATGACAGCCGCCAGGCTGCTATGAACATTTCAGAAACAACACGTCAGATTTTAATCAAATAAATTTTTTCAAAGAGCAAATCAATCCAAAATCTTAGTGGTTTTCATATTAGTGGAATATCTAATAGGTTTAATATTTTACTGGACCTCATTTTCAAAGACTGAGAGGAGTGGTTTTTGATAAGTGTATCAACATTTGTGGTTATGCCATTTGGCTACACGTATAGTATGATTAATGATACAGAATTGTGTCTTTTTGGGAGATGGATAATAAATGAAGCTAAAAAAAACTGTATGAGATTCTCCTGTTGGATAATTAGTTCAAGGTTGATTATCTTTAACAAGTTCTTTAAGACCAACTGATGCAACGAGGAGCTTCTCATTTCTCCAACAACCATGTGGAAAGACACATCCTGTGGTGGTGGAGGAGATGTTAGTCTGGAGGAGGAGATGTTAGTCTGGAGGAGGAGGAGATGTTAGTCTGGAGGAGGAGGAGATGTTAGTCTGGTGGAGGAGATCTTAGTCTGGTGGAGGAGATGTTAGTCTGGTGGAGGAGATGTTAGTCTGGTGGAGGAGATGTTAGTCTGGTGGAGGAGATCTTAGTCTGGTGGAGGAGATGTTAGTCTGGTGGGGAAGGGTCAAATCAATCAGTCAATCAACTTTATTTATATAGCACATTAAAAAACCACAGGGAAGCCAACGTGCTTTACATTGGGACATAAAATACGTTTAAGATTAAGATAAAAGGCATAAAGACACAAACACAAAATCACTTCAAAAACAGACAAACAAGAAAAGCAAAGAAAGAAGAATAAAGGAACAAACAAGCTCACTGCAAGTGCTTTTTAGCGAATGACAGACAAAAATTAAGGCAAGTTAAAGGCAAGGGAGTAAACATGCGTTTTTAGAAGAGATTTAAAAACAGGAAGCGAGAAGGCCTGTCATGATGCATCAAGCAGAGGAAACATCTATGGAGAGGTTCAGGTCCAGGTTCAGAGGATGAGGTCAGCTGACTCCCTGAATACACTGAAGGAGCAGGTTCTTCCATCCACCAGGATTCATGGGGCTCAGATAGTGAAAGAGGCTCAGGGAGCATGAGTCCAGACCAGAGTCCAGACCTGAACCCAGAGAGAAAGTTTGGGATGAGCTGGAGACTCAGACTCTGACATCATCAACACAAGATCTGAACTAAAAACACTGGATGGAAGAAACCTGGAGACACTGGAGAAGCTTCTTATTGGACCAATGGAGTCAAAGCTGGAGGAGCTCCGCCCACAGACTAGAGGGGGAGGAGCTCCGCCCACAGACTAGAGGGGAGGAGCTCCGCCCACAGACTAGAGGGAAAGGAGCTCCGCCCACAGACTAGAGGAGGAGGAGCTCCGCCCACAGACTAGAGGGAAAGGAGCTCCGCCCACACACTAGAGGGGAGAAGCTCCGCCCACAGACTGGAGGGGATGAGCCTTTGTATAAAACTGTATAATACTACGTGAAACTGTCATATAATTTGTGATTCAGTAAACATTGTCATGGTTTAATCAGTTTAAAGTGTCATGTTTTGTTAACATGTTTTTCTTCATCTGTAACATGATGACAGACCAGGACCTGACGAAACTCTGAGTTAGTAAAGAGTTCTGGGAAGTCCCGTTAACCAACATGTGTTGAAAGAACGTGTTCCTCTGCAGCGATGGTTTAGCACTTAGTTCAGTCGTCTGAACCCAGAATCATTCTGCTACAGGAGTAGAAATAATAAACACTCTGGGGATCAGTATTAGAGCTCAGATATTTATTAGTTGGAGACTCACTGATTATACAGACGCTAACTTTTTTGTTTTTCCATTATCTTTTTATTTATTTTTTAATAACAATTCAATAGCCAACAAACAGACTGAATGAGAATAAAACAAAAAGAAGAAGAAATTAGATACAGTTAGTTTAAACTAAATAAATGATGTGGGTGTACAATGCATTTCTTTGTTCTGTGGGATATGATAGTGATCCTCTTCCTGTGCTGCAAAGAGGAACCGTACTGGTTTATTATCCAGTGGAGTTTCATCAACATTGACAGTCACATCATGCACCACCTTCCAAAAATGTTTTAATTTTCTGCATTTCCAAAAAATCACGCTCAGCTGACACAGTAAATGTTTCACAATGCTGACAGCGAATTAGGAAACATTTTATTTAAGTGGAGTGGGGCTAAATACGTCCTGTGCATGAATTTATAATTTTGTTAAATTATTCTATTACAAAACAATGAGGAAAAAACATTCCAACATATATTATCCCAAAACATGAAAACACAAGAACAAATGCTCTTTAGTGATGGTCCAACGAAGTACAATAACTTACAGAGTCTTCAGACTTTTACCTTTAACTGAGGATCATGCAGATAAAGTAGTGGTGTCTTGTTTTTATACAGCATCTTTCAACCTGTTGCTGCACAAAGCACTTTACACGTCTACAGGTGGGTTCTGGCTCTTCAGAGGAACTCATGGATCACTACCTCCTTCAGCGAGCGGCGGGACACCTCCCCCCTCTCTGCGTCCCTCTGGGTCCTCAGCTCCTCCTGCAGCTGAGCCACGGGGCGTCCCAGCTGGTAGCCCAGGTCCACCAGCAGCTCCAGCAGCGGCGCCCTGTAGCTCTTCAGCCCATAGCGCCTCACCGGGGGCAGCGCTCTCTGGGCGGTGCCCAACGCCTGCTCCGGTTTCTCCAGGTCCCGGTAACAGACGGCGAGGGCGGCCAGGGTGGGGACCAGGAGGGTGGGCTTCTGCCACGGCAGCAGCTTCTCCTGGATCTCCAGAACCGTCTGCAGCTGCTCCACAGCCCCCTCAAACTGGCCCGCCCTCAGCAGCTCGTGGGCCCGGCGCTGCTCCGCGTCGCTGAGGAAGCCGGCGAACAGGGGCGAGTGTCGGACGCAGCGCGCGGCGAACAGCTGGGCCAGGTAGTCCTGCAGCGCCAGCCGCCGCCCCGACACCTTCTCGGGGCAGAAGTTCCCCCTCAGGAGCTTCGGAGGCAGAACCAGCTCCTCCACCTCCTCCTGGAACTCCTCCTGGAGTCGCTGGTGGAGGCGAGAGAAGTCGCTGTAGCGGCGCTGCACCGAAACCCGGCGAGAGTCAAAGCTCCCGGAGCGCATCAGGACCACCTCATAGACCTGGGGCAGATAGAAGACCTTCATCACCACCATCATCACCAGCAATGTATTATGGGACCTAACGATGACGACATTAATCGACTATGAGTACAAGGTCTGCAAGAACAAACCTAAAAATCCATCCATCCATCCATCCATCAATCCATCCATCCAGAATCATGGGATCAGACCTGAGCAACTCAAGAACCTGACCACCATCATGACAAGCGTCAAGTCTGAGTCCAGTAAACAACAACCACAGAGCAAATTAGCATTAGCATAACCCAGCAGCTACAGACAGAGCTGTGAGCAGGAAGCCTCCAACAACAGACTCTGTTTCAATGTGATGCTGATCAGGAAGAAACAGGAGAGGAGGACACGAAGCCTGTTTCTCTTAGCATGTTTCTCGTAGTGGGTTTAATGTGTTTCTAGTAGCGTTTAGCATGTTTTCTCACCACGTATTTGCTGAGATGTTCCTGTACGATACGAGTTGAGGGGATTTCAAACAGCAGCTTGACTGGTCTCTCTCTCTGCTTCAACATCTTCCAGTTCTGCTGCAGCTCCTTCGTCGTTAAACTGGAACCACACACATCTGGTTCATCAAGGAGGTCATAGCTACAACCTGAAGAAACAATTAGCTTAGCATCATAGCTACAACCTGAAGAAACAGTTAGCTTAGCATCATAGCTACAACCTGAAGAAACAATTACCTTAGCATCATAACTACAAACTGAAGAAACAGTTAGCTTAGCATGCAGACTAGGGGTAAAAAAGGTTTAAACTACACATCCTGTCTTGCAGTTTGACGCGTCCGTTTGGTCACATGGTCGTGTGCTCAGGTGGAGCAGAGGGGCGGAGCCTCTGGCAGTTGCACCCAGGGAGTAAACTCAGGGTCAGGTGACCTCAGGGCACCTCAGCCATGGAGGTGGCGGGAGGCGAACCCATGACCCTTCGGACCCAAAGCTGTGCCTCTCACCACTGCTCCACATGAACATGACGGTTTGGTTAATGAAGCGATTAATTGATCCAGTGGGTTGTTGTGTCCTGATCAGACTTTTAAAGAACTATTTCTCTTGAGTTCTGAATCATCAGAACCACATGAAACCAGTTCTGGAAACCAGACCTGGTTTCAAGTAGTTCTGATCTGAGGAGCTACAGACGTTGGAGGAGATAACCTGGAGCCGTGGAGTCAGGGTCCATCTGTGGTTCTGCCATCAGGTCCTTGCTCAGCTCCTCCAGCTGGACCTCCTCCTCCACCCGGACCTCCTCCTCCACCCGGACCTCCTCCTGCAGCGAGCGCGAAGCCTCAGCCCTGAAGACAGAGCAGCAGACGAGTGCAGACGGGAGGAACTTCCTCCGTGTGGGGACGGAGAGGGAAGTGAAACCAACTCCTGGCTTGGTGGAGGCGTTTGTTTTACGCTGCAGGGACAGCAGGCGGGTGGAGTTAGTTGCTGAAGCGCCTCACACCTCCTCTGGTAGCCAGATGATACCCAGCTATATTTACCCATGAAACTTAAATGGAACTAATCCGCTGGTTAAACTCCAAGCACCTTAAAGACATAAAGGCTTGGATGACCTGTAATTTTCTACTTTTAAACTCAGACAAAACCGACGTTATCGTATTTGGCTCTAAACATGTCAGAGATTCATTATCTAATCACCTGCTTTTGTTGGATGGCGTTACCTTGGCCTCCAGTACTACTGTGAAAACCCTTGGTGTTATATTTGACCAGGATATGTCCTTTAATTGTCACATAAAGCAGGTGACCAGGACTGCTTTCTTCCACCTTCGTAATATCATCAACATTAGGAGCATCCTTTCTCAGAGAGATGCAGAAAAACTAGTTGATGCATTCGTGTCTTCCAGGCTGGATTATTGTAACTCGTTACAGTCTGGCTCCAAATACTCTTTAAAAAGCCTCCAACTGATTCAAAATGCTGCAGCAAGAGCACTGACAGGAATTAGCAAGAGAGATCATATTACTCCAGTATTAGCTTCTCTTCATTGGCTCCCTTTAAAATCTAGAATTGAATTTAAAATCCTCCTCCTTACATACAAGGCCCTGAAAGGCCGAGCTCCATCATATCTGAAAGACCTCATAGAACCATACTGTCCCAACAGATCACTACCATCTCTAAGTGCAGGTCTGCTTGTGGTTCCTAGAGGTTCTAAAAGTAGAATGGGAGGTAGAACCTTCAGCTATCAGGCTCCTCTCCTGTGGAACCAGCTCCCAGTTTGGGTTCTGGAGGCAGACACAGTCTCTACGTTTAAGGTCAGGACTAAGACTTTCCTCTTAGATAAAGCTTAGTGGGTTAGTATTTCAATGAGAGCCTGTGAAGGCCTGTATTTCAGACTATTTCATCTTTATTTGGTCTCGTGTGGATTATTGTTATGTGAGAACTGAACCACTTTCATGACTCCAGACGGTCAGAAACTCAGCAGCTGCTTTTAATCAGAACCAGGAGAAGGGATCACCACCCTCCACGTCTGGACCTCTTCCTGGACCAGGTCTAAACCTCTTCCTGGACCAGGTCTAGACCTTTTAGCTCCGTACGAAAACTAAAAGCTGACGCGGTGCTGGCTGTTTGAACGCGTTCATGTAATAAGATGTTCTGAAATGCTGCCCCCTGGTGACTGTCATTGCACTGGATCGTAGTTATTAATAAAGTTTATTATTTAAAATAAATAAATAAATAAGACACATGATTTGAACCAGAGGAGAGACGGGTCAGTGATGCTTTGATTTCAGGATAAGGGCAGTGACTTCTGTGATGGTCGGGAGGGAGACGGACCAGCTACAGGACAGAACAGGTGAGTTACAGGTGAGAGGGAGAGTTGTTGGTGGATTTAAGAGATTTTCTCTATGAAGAACGACATGAGTGATTTGCAGAGGGAGTCGGAGGAGGTGATACGAGTTCAGTGTGAGGTTCTGGCTGAGGAAAGAGCTCTTTGAACTGTAGGATGTTGGTTTCATAGAGATCTTTGTACTGTGAGACGAGTTTTCTTGAAGAGGCGTTTCAGTCCTCTGGCTTTGAGAGGGCGGAGGTGGAGCAGGGGGGAACCGGGGGGGAACCAGGGGTGAACAAGGGGGGAACCAGGGGGGAACCATGGGTGAACCAGGGAGGAACCAGGGGGGAACCAGGGGTGAACCAGGGGGGAACCAGGGGGGAACCATGGGTGAACCAGGGAGGAACCAGGGGGGAACCAGGGAGGAACCAGGGGGTGAACCAGGGGGGAACCATGGGTGAACCAGGGAGGAACCAGGGGGGGAACCAGGGGGGAACCAGGGAAGAACCAGGGGTGAACCAGGGGTGAACCAGGGGGGAACCAGGGGGTGAACAAGGGGTGAACTAGGGGGGAACCAGAGGTGAACCAGGGGGGAACCAGGGGGTGAACCAGGGGGGAACCATGGGTGAACCAGGGAGGAACCAGGGGGGGAACCAGGGGGGAACCAGGGAAGAACCAGGGGGGAACCAGGGGTACCGGAGGAACCAGGGGGGGAACCAGGGGCGGGTGAACAGGGGTAACCAGGGGTGAACCAGGGGGGAACCAGGGGTGAACCAGGGGGGAACCAGGGGGGAACCAGAGGTGAACCAGGGGGGAACCAGGGGGGAACCAGGGGGCACTGAGGAGACTGTGTAGTCTGTGTAGACTGGTTGACCAGATCTTTAGGTGATAGGAAGAGGATGTAGATTAACGCAGAGTCAGAATCGATGGCGCCACCAGTGGACGCTGGAGGAACTGCAGCTCTTCAGCCGGGCAGAGGAGGAACCATGTGACCCAGAAACAGGAAGTGAGTCTTTCAGAAGAAACATTTTCTTTTATTTTAACAAACAAACAGAGAGGAGTAGAAATAAAGGCACTCGTTAAATATTCTTTGTTCTTCTGTACAGATATTTACACATCGTTAAAACCACATTAAAACTATCTAGACACAAGCTGCAGCTTCTTTGTTTCACATTAATATTCATGATAAACGAGAACAAAAATAAACGACCACACGTCATCAGTCATCATGTGTCCACACGTGTCACGAGTCTGCACATCATCAGGAGCCGAGTGTCCCTCCGTCCCTCGTCCTCTGTCCCCGTTAGTGGGACGAGCTGCGGTCGTTGGCGACGTCCTGCAGGCGGCGCAGGAGAGCCGAGTGGTTGTCAGGACAAACTCGTTTGGGAGACGTCTCGTCCTCCAGAGGGAGGCTGCGCTTCCTGGTCGGCGTCTCTCCGGTCCGGATCATGCTGTTGATCTCCTGGAGACGCTGAGGACAGAGGACACAGGGGTCAGAGGACACGGACGACAGAGCAGGACAGTTTGGTGCATGGGCGTGGCCTCACGTGGGCGGGGCTGCTGCTGATGTAGTAGTGCATCTTGTCCCGTGGCGATGGCGGAGAGGGGGCGGAGCCTGTCTTATGAGGAGAGATGTAGATGGAGTGTCTGCTGGACAGAAGCATCCGCCGAGGACACCCTGTCCTCAGGGTGGGGTAGGGGACCAGGGGGGGCGTCTCCAGCTGCAGAGGAAAGACAAGGGGGGACAAGGTGGACAGAGAGGACAGAGAGGAGGACGAGTTAGTGTTAGCTGACGTGTGTTAATGTGTTAATGTGTTGCTGTGTTGATGTGTTGCCATGTGTTGCTGTGTTGCCGCGTGTTGCCGCGTTTTGCCGTGTGTTGACGTGTTGATGCGTTGCTGTGTTGCCGTGTGTTGACATGTTGCCGTGTGTTGATGTGTTGCCGTGTGTTGATGCGTTGCCATGTGTTGACGCGTTGCTGTGTGTTGCCGTGTGTTGCCGTGTGTTGCCGCGTTGCCGTGTGTTGATGTGTTGCCATGTGTTGACGCGTTGCTGTGTGTTGCCGTGTGTTGCCGCGTTGCCGTGTGTTGATGTGTTGCTGCATTGCCGTGTTGCCGTGTGTTGATGTGTTGCCGTGTGTTGCTGTGTGTTGACTCGTGTTGCCGGGTTTGCCGTGTTGCCGCGTGTTGCTGTGTGTTGACTCGTTGCCGTGTGTTGCCGTGTGTTGCCGCGTTGCCGTGTGTTGCCGCGTTGCCGTGTGTTGCCGCGTTGCCGTGTGTTGACGCGTTGCCGTGTTGCTGTGTGTTGACGCGTTGCCGTGTTGCTGTGTGTTGACATGTTGCTGCGTGTTGACGCGTTGCTGTGTGTTGATGCGTTGCCATGTGTTGCCGCGTTGATGTGTTGCCGTGTGTTGACGTGTGTTGCCGTGTGTTAATGTGTTGCCGTGCTGATGTGTTGCCGTGTTGCCGCGTGTTGAGGTGCTGCCGTGTGTTGACGGGTTGCCGTGTGTTGATGTGTTGCTGTGTTGCCGTGTGTTGATGTGTTGCTGTGTTGCCATGTGTTGACGCGTTGCTGTGTGTTGCTGCGTTGCCGTGTGTTGACATGTTGCCGTGTGTTGATGCGTTGCCGTGTTGACACGTTGCCGTGTGTTGACGTGTGTTGCCGTGTGTTAATGTGTTGACGCGTTGCCGTGCTGATGTGTTGCCGTGTGTTGCCGTGTTGCCGTGTGTTGCTGCGTGTTGCCGTGTGTTGATGTGTTGCCGTGTGTTGCCGTGTGTTGCCGTGTGTTGCCGCGTGTTGATGTGTTTTGCTGTGTTGACGTGTTGCCGTGTGGACATGTGTTGCCGTGTTGCCGCGTGTTGACGGGTTGCCGTGTGTTGATGTGTTGCTGTGTTGCCGTGTGTTGACGCGTTGCTGTGTGTTGCTGCGTTGCTGTGTGTTGCCGCGTTGCCGTGTTGCCGTGTGTTGACATGTTGCTGTGTGTTGATGCGTTGCTGTGTGTTGATGCGTTGCCGTGCGTTGCTGCGTGTTGCCGTGTGTTGATGTGTTGCCGTGTGTTGCCGTGTTGCCATCGCGTTGCCGTACCGCTGCAGACGGGGAGCTGGAGCTGGAGCTGGAACTGGGCGAGTATCTCAGAGCGAACGGTCTCATCTGTTTGACGTAGACCTGGTTGTAGAAGTGGATCAGGTCTCCTCGCTCCTCCTCACCTCCCAGGGAGGGCGGGGCCTGGGGGGGGGTCTGGGTCTGGGAGGGCGGGGTCTGGGTGGGGGTAGGGGGGGCGCTGCCTGTGGGGGGGGGTAAGGTGCTGCTGGAGCGAATAGGAACTGGACTGATGTCTCCACCTGCTGGACGGAGGTTAGACAGCATTAGAAGACAGGAGGACAACATGGGGGGGACAGGTGTCCCAGACCTGGTCTTACCTGTGTCCTGACTCTCAGCTGAGCTCAGTTTGCTGGACTCGTCTCCAGAGACACGTGTCCTCATCCGTGAGACCAGGACACTCCTGTAGACCTGAGACACAGACACAGAGACAATAAGAAGACACAGACACAGAGACAATAAAAAGACACAGAGACAGACACAGAGACAGAGACAATAAGAAGACACAGAGACAGACAGAGACAATAAGAAGACACAGAGACAGAGACAATAAGAAGACACAGAGACAATAAGAAGACACAGAGACAGACACAGAGACAATAAGAAGACACAGAGACAGAGACAATAAGAAGACACAGAGACAGAGACAGACACAGAGACAATAAGAAGACACAGAGACAGAGACATATTGAAGCGTCTCTTACGTGGCTGGAGGCCTGAGGCTGAGAACGATAAGACTTCATGATGGTCTGGAAGGATCTGTCCTCTCTGGTCACCTGACAGGGACAGAGGACAGGACGTCATCACAGAGGAGGAGGAGGAGGAGGAGTAAAGGAGGAGTAAAGGAGGAGTAGAGGAGGAGTAGAGGAGGAGGAGGAGGAGTAGGGGAGTGGAGGAGTAAAGGAGGAGTAGAGGAGGAGGAGGAGTAGAGGAGTAGAGGAGTAAAGGAGGAGTAAAGGAGGAGGAGGAGGAGTAGGGGAGTAGAGGAGGAGGAGTAGAGGAGGAGGAGGAGGAGTAGAGGAGGAGGAGTAAAGGAGGAGTAAAGGAGGAGGAGTAGAGGAGGAGGAGTAAAGGAGGAGTAAAGGAGGAGGAGAGGAGGAGGAGTAGAGGAGGAGAGGAGGAGGAGGAGAGGAGGAGTAAAGGAGGAGGAGTAAGACGTAGAGAGATAACGGAGGCGGTCATAGTGGGAGTAGACGAGACTAAAGACGAGTAAAGGAGGAGGAGAGGAGAGAGAGAGAGAGGAGGAGAGGAGAGGAGGAGAGGAGAGAGAAGGAGATAGAAGAGGAGAGAAGAGGAGAGGAGGAGGAGTAAAGGAGAGTAAGAGGAGGAGTAGAGGAGGAGAAGAGAAGGAGGAGAGAGAGTAGAGGAGGAGGAGAGAGGAGAGGAGTAAGGAGAGGAGTAAGGAGGAGTAAAGGAGGAGGAGAGGAGGAGTAAGGAGGAGGGAGAGAAGGAGGAGATAAGGAGGAGTAAGGAGAGTAAAGGAGGAGGAGAGGAGGGAAGAGGAGGAGTAAAGGAGGAGTAAAGGAGGAGAGAGGAGGAGAGGAGGAGGAGAGGAGAGGAGGTAGAGGAGGAGAAGGAGGAGAAGGAGGAGGAGGGAGGAGGGTAGGAGGAGAGGAGGAGGAGAAGGAGGAGTAGAGGAGGAGAGGAGGAGGAGAGGAGAGGAGTAGAGGAGGAGTAGAGGAGGAGTAAAGGAGGAGGAGAGGAGAGGAGTAGAGGAGGAGGAGTAGAGGAGGAGGAGTAAAGGAGGAGGAGTAAAGGAGGAGTAAAGGAGGAGGAGAGGAGGAGGAGTAGAGGAGGAGAGGAGGAGGAGGAGAGGAGGAGAGGAGAGGAGTAGAGGAGGAGGAGTAAAGGAGGAGGAGAGGAGGAGTAAAGGAGGAGGAGTAAAGGAGGAGTAGAGGAGGAGTAAAGGAGGAGGAGTAAAGGAGGAGGAGTAAAGGAGGAGTAGAGGAGGAGTAAAGGAGGAGGAGAGGAGGAGGAGTAGAGGAGGAGGAGTAAAGGAGGAGTAAAGGAGGAGGAGACCTTGGCGGTGACGTAGACCGAACACATGAGGATCTGGTCCAGGTGTCGGTCCTTCATCATGTCGGTGCAGTGAACCAGAGAAAACTCAAAACACGTCCAGATCTTCCTCCTCAGCTCAGAGGACACGTCCAGCTTAGAGCAGAGGTCCCGGAGACGGACACTGGCCAGGTGGTAGACCTGAGACAGGACGAGAGGGTCAGAGACCAGGACCAGGACACCCCAGACCGGACTGGGCCCAGTGAACCCTCAACCCTGACCCGGTCTCTACTGACCCACAACTATCAGCTAGAACATGGACACACGGCTACTAAGAGAACCAATCACAGCTCTGGTTCCATTAAACACTAACGAGGACCAATCACAGCTCTGGTTCCATTAAACACTAACGAGGACCAATCACAGCTCTGGTTCCATTAAACACTAACGAGGACCAATCACAGCTCTGGTTCCATTAAACCACTAACCGAGGACCAATCACAGCTCTGGTTCATTAAACTACTAAGAGAACCAATCACAGCTCTGGTTCCATTAAACACTAACGAGGACCAATCACAGCTCTGGTTCCATTAAACACTAACGAGGACCAATCACAGCTCTGGTTCCATTAAACACTAACGAGGACCAATCACAGCTCTGGTTCCATTAAACACTAACGAGGACCAATCACAGCTCTGGTTCCATTTAAACACTAACGAGGACCAATCACAGCTCTGGTTCCATTAAACACTAACGAGGACCAATCACAGCTCTGGTTACGTTTAAACACTAACGAGGACCAATCACATCTCTGGTAACATTTAAACACTAACGAGGACCAATCACAGCTCTGGTTCCATTAAACACTAACGAGGACCAATCACAGCTCTGGTTCCATTAAACACTAACGAGGACCAATCACAGCCCCTGTAGCTAGGGGCTATGCTAACGCTAACTTAACGCTAACTTAACGCTAACTTAACGCTAACTTAACGCTGCGGCCCCAGTGAGCACGCTCAGACTCGTACCTTCCTGAAGAACAGGGACAGGGAGCCCTTCCTCAGTGGGCGGCTGGAGGCCTTCGTGGCCGTTTTGGCGGCGGCTGATTGAACGGTCAGGGTGCTGGTCAGGGGGTGGGCGGACACCGGCTGCAGGGTCCCGGTCTGTCCGGACACGCTCACCTGGAACGGGATGAAGGTGATGCCTCCGCTCTCATTGGCTATGCCTGCACAGAGGTCAGAGGTCAGCTTGTTTTTCTTAAATAAATGACGGGTCTGAGAACATGTGACGTCTCACACGACCAGAATGAGTGCGTTTCCATCTCTCACCCTGAACAGGAATGGTCACTGTCTGCCCGTTGTTGGCGGTAACCGTGGCGGTTGCCATGGTGACCACAGTCTGGCCGGCCGGGATGGTGGCGGTGACGAGGCCGGTCTTGGTGGGAGCGGCCGTGGACTCGCCGTCCACCGGGTCCACAAAGAGACGGCGGCAGACTGAACCAGTGGGGGGGGTGCTGTACCGGTCCAGGAGGGTGGTGGGGGACGGAGACACTGAAGGGACAGAGGGGGGAGGGGGGGGGCGTCATTCATGTTATTAATGATCTGTCCTCCCTGTGGGTCCAAGGGCAGAACACACGCTTTTGTATTTTATTTATTTATTTATTCTTTAATGTGCATCTAAGCTGAGACCAGGTCACTTCCTGCAGAGCATTAAAGTCTGAGTCTCATTAGTCGTGTGTCCATGTGCAGGACAAGGTCAAAGGTCATGTGATCGTGTGGTCTGACCTTTGACCTCTGGCCTGACTGGGGTCAAGGTGGCGCCTCCGCTCTCATCGCTCTGCTCCAGGTACTGAGGAGGCATCACCTGCAACACAGACACACAGGAGACACCTGACACACCTGCAGGACATGGACAGAGGAGAGGACGTAGGACGGATGAGTCGTCTCTGACCTCCTGACAGGTGGGGACCTGGTCCTTGGACGCGTGCAGACTGTCCCACAGAGGAGAGTCCCTGGTCCAGGCCAGAGTCTCCAGGACCTGCTCCTCCACCTGGTTCAGGTGTTTGACCACGTCCCGATAGAGACCCTGCTCAGAGCGCACCAACACCTCGATCACCTGGAGACACACCTGCCCGTTAGAGCCCCGCCTCCTGCACCTGGGCTGCTGGCCTGTGATTGGCTGATACCTGGTACCTTGTAGAAGTGATACGCTGGGAGCTGGAAGATCCTGATGATGTTGGGGAAGTCTCCAGGAGGACGATACGAGAAGATGACGATCTCCAGACAACAGACGAGGAGAGAGCGGTGGAAGACGTCCTGCTCCAGGATACACTGAGACACACATGACATTATATAATATAATATAATATAAGATAAGATGATATAATATACTCACAGAGAGGTCAGCGTCTCCCAGGATCATCCTCTCCCTCTCGATGATGGACTCCAGGATGCGGTAGTACAGCGCCTCCGCCAGGCGGAAATACTTCACTGCTATATCTGTGAGGAGACACTGGGTTCAGGCTCGGAGCAGGTCTCTGTCCTGGTGGGTCGGGGGCCGTGTTCCTACCTTTGCCCATCCCTCTGCTGTCCTCAGTGCTGTCCTCATGGTGCTGGGAGAAGATGTCAAACATGTCCTTCAGGCGCCTGCTGATGACATCACTGGGGTCCCTGGCGCAGGCCCTGCAGGGAAGCGCTTTATGACATCACACATGACCAGTCCTGCTTTCAATGGTCTCAGTGGTCCTGTCCTTAGGGGACTGGTTCTACCTGGGACCTGGCACCTACTCTGCTCCCTAACATCTGTCCTTCCTAGACCAGGTTTACGCCAGGACCAGGTTTACGTCAGGACCAGGTTTACGCCAGGACCAGGTTTACGTCAGGACCAGGTTTATGTCAGGACCTCAGTGGTACCAGGACCAGGGTTCAGCTCATTTATGGTGAATTATTACTTTACTAATCCTAGACGGGTTAAGATCAGAGACCACCTCCCACATTAATCCACATTAAACTGGTCCCCTCTAGAGAACAGGAGACAAACCTGAGCGTCTCCGTTAGCTTAGCGCTCGGTCCCTGTTTGGTCCCTGACAACAAGGTGTGGAGACGTCCAACGCTCTTCATGGCGGACGAGAGTGGAGACGCCAGGCTGGTGTCCTGGATGTACCTCCTCCCGGTCAGAGGGGTGGACACCTTCAGAGCCGAGGCCTGAAGAGGAGACGGAGGCTGGTTAAATGGCTGGAGGAGGAGGAGGAGGAGGAGGAGGAGGAGGAGGAGGAGTGGGGGGGGGTCTGAGGTCTGACCGTGAGTTTGCTGTGAAGCCTGAAGGGGGCGCTGTCCTGGTTCTCCACGGCCTCACACAGACAGGGCCCCGGGGTCCCGATGTCCTCACTCGCCCCCTCCCCAGTGAAGATCCTCTCGTCCAGACCGCCGGTGGACAGGACGTGTTCCTCATAGAGACGACTGAGGGACAAGCTGAGGACAGAGAGGAGTCCGTCCTTTAATAATAAACCAGTCTCTAGTCCGTGACCCGTCCATTGTCTCGTTCTCTACTCACAAGCTGTCTCCAAAGTTCATGGGGTCCAGGAAGCCGGTCAGACTGTCCTCCTTCCCTCGGAGGATCTGTGGAGAGGACAAGGACACAGACAGGACGTTTAGTTTGGGACTCTCTGAAGACAGAGCGCCCCCCAGTGGACACATCAGGAACAGCAGCACTGAAGTCATCGTCTTCTATTGGTTTATAAATTCGTCTATGTCCCAGTCCACAGAGACACATCGGTCATAGGTCATTACACTAGAACGGTCCTGGATCTGGTCTGAATGAGTTGGACCTCCCTGGTCCACATCTGGGACATGGCTGGAGACGTGTCTCACCCTCTTGTGGAAGAGTTTCTTGATGAAGGGTTTCCAGAAGTGCTCTTTGACTCCTTTGGCCTCCAGCACCAGACCGTCATGTAGCTCACACAGATGCTCCATGAAGCAGGACGGGCCTGGGGACGGGCCTGGGGACAGGCCTGGGGACGGGCCCGGGGACAGGACGGAGGACAGCACAGGGGACGGCCGGAAGTCCTTACTGCTGAAGTCTTCTGGGAGACCTGCAGGATGGGGACAGACAGAGGAGGACAGTAGTGAGGACGGATCATTACAGAATAGAATAGAACAGAACAGAATAGAACAGAATAGAATGGAATAGAACAGAATAGAACAGAATAGAATGGAATAGAATGGAATAGAATGGCCTGTGTCACTGTCAATGTGCAGGTACATTAAAAAAATAAAACAGAAATAAAAGGTAAATGTTCTAAACTATTCTACAGAACATAAACACGTTGTTAGAGTAGATGTAGAAACAGTGAATGTAGGAGGAGGATTCGAACCCTTGAAGTTGGGGTTGAGCAGCTCTTTCCTGGCGTTGCACAGCAGAGCGTTGGTGAAGACCAGGTCCAGGGCACAAAGCAGGAGGTGGTACGAGTTCACCAGGTCATCACTGATCATGGGGAAGTTCCCTGGACCAGACCAAGACCAGACAGAGTTAGGACGAGGAACCGGTCTGAACAGACTCCTACATCACAAATATTAGCCTTCAAAAGATACACGATATATACACAACTACATGTACATTCATTCATTCATTCATTCATTCATTCATTCATTCATCAGCCTCTCCACTCATATGAACTCCAGTCAGGTCCGTTCTTAGTCTCCAGGGTTTAA
Organism: Mugil cephalus; assembly: GCF_022458985.1. Classification (NCBI taxonomy): domain Eukaryota; kingdom Metazoa; phylum Chordata; class Actinopteri; order Mugiliformes; family Mugilidae; genus Mugil; species Mugil cephalus. Next base: position 216,619 of record NC_061779.1, read on the forward strand.
TGTGACGTCTCTAACAGCTCCAGCTCTTCCTGAAGGTTTTCCTCAGGATTAGGAGCTTCCCAAACTGGTCCCACTAAGTTGAGAGCATAGAAACTGTCCAGAATGTCTTCAGGGTTCCTCTGACTGGAACTAAGGGACCAAGTCCAACTCCTGAACAACCAGCCCCCCCCATAACCCCCCCTCCAAACTCCACCCTTGGCCCAGTGCAGTCAGACCAGCAGCGTTCTCCTGGGAACCTCCAGACCCAGACTGGTCCATCAGGTTTCCAGATGTCCCTCCAGAGAACGTCTCCACTGCTCTAGAGTCCAGTGGAGCTGCATCCCACGCTCTGCATCCCACGCTCTGCATCCCACGCTCTGCATCCCACGCTCTGCATCCCACGCTCTGCATCCCACGCTCTGCATCCCACACTCTGCATCCCACACTCTGTAGTGATATTGGTGATGTTTGGCTGGGATGCAGCTGCTGGGCCATGGAAATACCCCCCTCCCTGCATTTTTAGTAGAGACTGGACTTGTCGCTCAGGTGGCATTCAAACAGAGTTCCTGCAGAATTTCTACAGAGTTCTTACAGAGTTCCTGCAGAGTTCTTACAGAGTTCCTGCAGAGTTCCTGCAGAGTTCCTGCAGAGTTCTTACAGAGTTCCTGCAGAGTCCTTACAGAGTTCCTGTTACCTTTAGCCTGCAGGAATAAAACCCAGCAGAAGTTGAAGAGCTCGGTCACGGTGCAGGGATGGCGTCTGCAAGAAAACAAAAAACGTCACGTTTTGAAATTCATCAACTTCAGCAGCAGCCGGACAAGTCAGGGGGGTCAGGGGGTGAGGGGGTGAGGGAGGTGAGGGGTGTCGGGGGGAGGGGGGTGAGGGGGGTGAGGGAGGTGGGGTCGGGGGGTTCAGGTGGGAGGTGGGGTCGGGGGGTCGGGGAGGTGAGGTGGGTCAGGGGGTCAGGGAGGTGGGGTCGGGGGGTCCTACCTCTGCTTGCGGCTGCGGTGGACCCGGGCCGGCTCCTCTGACGGGGGCTTGAAGATGGACCTGAAGATGGGGACGTACTTCTTGAAGATGACGGCCGACACAGTGAAAGTTCTCTCCAGACGGTCGGTGCTGAGGCGGAACTCCTGCGGCTGGTTGGTCATGTCCTGCCACTTCTTCATCTTCCTGAAGAACTCGATGAGACTTGGGGGGGATGGAGGGGGGGGGCAGGTCAGTACTTCATGTGGAGTCCAGGACCAGATGCTGATGAGCAGATGAACTAACAAACCTCATTTGTGAGCAGCGCAGGATCCGGGTCAGAGAGACGTAGTTGCCCTCGGTGGAGCCCTGACCCACCGTGGGCACCGAGGACCTGCAGGCAACGTAGAGGGCGCAGGCCAACCAGTGGAGCACACTGCCCTGCGCACAAGACGGCAGGCGTTAGACACACCTGCTCTCCGGGGTCCAGGTTAGAGTCCAGGTCTCTGGGGTCCAGGTCTCTGGGGTCCAGGTCTCTGGGGTCCAGGTCTCCGGGGTCCAGGTCTCTAGGGTCCAGGTCTCTGGGGTCTAGGTCTGAGTCCAGGTTAGAGTCCAGGTCTCCGGGGTCCAGCTATGAACACTAATCTAGTCTCTAGGGAAGTTATTCTAATCTAAACACTGGTCAGATGATTAGGTAGTCCAGATCATTTTAGTCCAGATCACTAGGTAGACTAGTCCAGATCATTTAAAATCCAGATCACTTAGCAGACTAGTCCAGATCACTAAGTAGAATAGTCCAGATCATTTAAGTCCAGATCATTTAACTCCAGATTAGACTACTAGAACAAAATATCTATATATATCCAATATGTTGATGGAGCTGTTCGCAGTAAGATTATCTTAGCTTGCTAGCTGTTAGCATTAGGAGGCTAACATGTAAACTATATATTCGTCATATTGATGGAGCTGTTAGCTCAACTAGCTCTTAGCATTAGCAGAGTAACATGTTGACGGATGTGTTAGCTGTTAGTCCTTAGCTTAGCTTGCTAGCTAGGTGTCGGGGTGGGCGGGGGACTAGTAAATAAAAGCAGACCGGGTCCGGTCTCACCTCCAGAGTGAAGCTCCTGCTGATCTTCTCGTAAACCTTCCACGCCTCGGTACTCGCCTCCTCGTCCATGTTCAAGGCTCGGCACAGATCCTCAAACCCGTTCCGGGCTTTTTGCAAGAAGTCATCCTCGTCGCTCATTTTTAAAACTTCCCGGACAAACTTAGCGAATGAATGCGGCCTTAGAGGCTCCAGAGACCGGCAGGGACCGGCGGAGACGCCGTTAGACCAGATATCAGACTTATTCCGGGGCTGTGCGCACTGCCGCTAGACACCGAGGCCATTTAAATGTCCTCTGACAGATACGATGAAGAGACGCTGCTGACGTACGCTAGCGGCCAACCGGGTTCTAACGTCACTACTGTGCGTACGTCCGTTAGTGAATCGCTCCGCCCACTAAACGTGCGTAGCGGAGCAGGTGTGGGCGGGGCGAGCTCAGACAGAATACTACTACTACAACTTCCTGTTTTTGTTTTGACAGCCGAAGGTCCGTCTGAAAAACTCTTCCATTTAGAATTAAAAAACAAAGAATCACTAAAACGTCGTGAAAACTGATTTATACTTTGAAATAAAATCAAGTGCACAATTCGGCTCTGATTAATTTTTCTTCCCTGGTTTAATAAATGCTTCACAGACGCCAAATGTTACAATTTAACACTAAAACTGGATTAAAGTTGGTTATCAGTTTGATCCACCATAGGTACGGAATTACAAGCAGTCACTAAATAACAATGTTAATTACAAAAAATGTCTCTCACCAATGTATTAAAAATTGTTCCAGGCATTTGCAAAGACGGGTTATCAAATTATTCACTTTAATTAATAATGTGCGAAGGGTCCAGATCGTCCAGGTCGGGCTGGATCAAAACAAAGCTGAGATGTAGACAGCAGCTGGTGAAGACTCTGAAGTCTTTAGAACCATAACTGTCAGCTGGATTGTTCTAGCAGGTGGTACGTGTCCATGCGGCTTAATAACCATCTCCTGTTTTTTCTCCATCCAAGTGAATCATGTCATCAACACCTTGTTCTTTAAAGCTGAAATGTGAAGAAGAAGAAGTTGAACCAGGAAATGTAGAAATAAAGAGTTTATGCATTCATATTTTAAAATAAAGTGTAAACTACAAACACTGTATTCAGTGACCTGTATTTACATAAATAAGAAGAAGAACCACAGCAGCCAGGTTCTGTCCTCCTGGTGGTTCGGTTCTCCAGTAGAACAGGAGGTAGAACAGGAGGTAGAGCCTTCAGCTACCAGGGCCCTCTCCCGGAGAACCAGGTCCCAGTTTGGGTCTCTGGGTCTCTCTAGGTCTAGGCCAACGGTGTCAAACATATCTAAGTACTGGCACAAAAATTAGTCATTAACGCACATTTTCAGTAAAACTGGAACCTATTGGAATTTTTTCCAATGTGGTCGCGGTGATGTGATCAATCATAAACAGAACACAACACTGAGATCCAGAACTACACAGCAGATGGCAGCAATATGTCCAAATTACTCATTTAAAGGGATAATTAATTAAATGTAAGCATTTGTTTGGCCCCTGAACTAAAATGAGTCTTACCCCCTTGGTGTAGGCTGCTGGAGCACTTCCCATCATGCACCTGTCCATGTATTCATGTTTTGAATTGCAGTTTGTCCTGGTGCTAACTGATGGGATCAGGAATGTTGTTGTGGAGCAGAGGTCAGATCCAGGTCTGATCACCTCAGTGCTGCAGGACGAGTCTCCTCAGTGCGTCTCCGTCTCCGGCTGCAGGTCAGATCCAGAATAAAGTGAGATGATGAAGCTCTGATGAAGCCAGCACAGCAGCATTTCCTGCAGGATGAGAACGGTGCATGTGCAACATCCTCTCCACCTTCTACTGCAGCACCAGAGTAATCTGCCCAAACCTCATCAGAGACTGGACACATCCACATCATGGTCAGGTCTGTGGCCTCTGGCAGGATGATGTGCAGGAGAAGAGTTTAACACCTGTAGTATCACTGTAACAGAGAGAAGGACGTGTCTCTGATCAGATCAGAGTCTCGGTTTATTGTCACTGAACAGCAGCACGATGAAATTAAAAGCTTCTGTAGCTGCTGTAGTTGTGCTCCTGTGTACGTTTTGTGTGAACTGTGTGTTTGTGTAGTTACATGGTTTCTGGTGGGGAGGGGTAGTACAGTTTAGTGCTTGAGTTGTGTTGATTCATGTAAGAGTTGCAGTATTTATTTTCAACTGTGCGGTAGCAGATAGTCCTGTTGTTATAAGTCTGATTTGTCAGCGTCTGTGTGGTGCAGATCTACACTGACACTGGCTCTGGGTGGAAGTGTTATGTTTGTGTGTAGCACTCGTCTGTATGTGGTGATTCTTTGTGTTGCGCTGGTCTGAGGCCTGTTGGTTTGTGACATTTAGTTGTAGCTTGTGGTGTGTGTGGTCTTGTTTACTTCTCTCACTCTGTTAACGTGCAGCGTTTCCTCTAAAAACACCCACATTTAAACTAAAAGAATAAAAAGCACCTGTGTTAATAAACACAGAGACAAACGACATCATCATCTCTTCAAGATTCATTTGTTTCTGACATTACTCATGTTTCTTTAACCTGGATTCACCAGGTTTATATTAAGACTCTAACACCTTTCTGCTTCCTGCAGGAAGCTTCTAATACTGTGTGTGTGTGTGTGTGTGTGTGTGTGTGTGTGTGTCTGTGTCTGTGTGTGTGTGTGTGTCTGTGTGTGTGTGTGTGTGTGTGTGTCTGTGTGTCTGTGTGTGTGTGTGTGTGTGTGTGTGGTTAGAGTCAACAGGAAGGAGACCACCATTAACCTTCGCCACAGTCTTGGCGCCACAGTCCAACACCTGGACCTGAGCGAAGGAACCGGGCTGAACCCAAACCAGAGGAAACTCAACACGGTTCAAAGCCTTTTCCTGATCCAATGAGATCAGCTCCAATAGATGTAATGGACCATGGACCTGCTGGGGACGCTGGACGGACCCCCCCCCCCCCCCTCATAGCGTCCCTCAGGGCTTAGACAGGATCTCATAGTCCAAACAGAGAAGGGAGCCGGGTCCAGTCGGTCCAGTCGGTCCAGTCGGGTCTGTGGTGAGTCCATCTGTCCCTGGGCTGTGGAGGCCTCACTCCTGAGGACTGAGGACTAAAAAGCTACGGTTCTTTTTCTCCCTGGAGTCTCTCAGCTCCTCCTCCTCTGCACCTCCTTCCTCTCTAGTCCAGACCCAGTATCTCGAGGGGGACCAGCACCACCTGCACCCTGGAGTCCGGTGGCCGGATAGAGACGTCGCTCTAACCTCAGATCTCTTATTTATCTCCATGTGGTGGTCGAGGGTCTGAGAGTTCTGATCCGACTCTTCCCACGGTCCCACCTCTGGACAGACCGGACTCTTAAACCCCCGCCGTCTGAAAACAGAACCGATAGGTAAGATCCAACTAAACCTAACAAGGCTAAAGAGGAAACATCCAGAACCAGGACCAGACTGGTCCTTTATTCAGACGACCTTCTTATATCAAACTCACTTCATGTGGAACCGTGTCAGTTATTCCTGACGTGATGGTTTCACTGATTAACTAAACAGAACGAGTAGAATCACTAGAATAAAGTCAATAAATAGAATAGAATTTATTTCCATTGGTAGAAGAAAGAACAGAAACACTGGTTCTGGTTCTGCAGGTCCAGGTTCAGGCAGCAGGGGGCGCTGTGAGCTCAGCAGACACTAGGCTCTGGGGACAGCGTGGAGCTGCAGGGAAATCCAGTCCAGATGTTGAGGCCAGAGGAGCTGCATGGTGGGGGGGTTGAGTGGCACCACCACGGGGCCCTCGACCCCCCCCCCCCCCCCCACGGTCCCACAGTCCCACGTCAGCACGATCGAATCAGGGGGGAGATTTACAAAGTTTATTATATTTATATAGAGAGTTACATTATTGTTATATTATATTATTCATAATATATTATTATTATTATTATTATTATTATTATTATTATTATTATTATTATATTGTTATATTATTATATTATATTATATTGTATTATTTATTACATATTATTATATTATTATATTATATTATATTGTATTATTTATTACATATTATTATATTATTATATTTCTATAGAGGGTTATATTGTTGTTATTTATTGTCGTGAGCTCAGTGTAGAAACTCTTAGAGCTCAGTCTCAGAAATAGAAAATAAAAACATTCACATGATACAAGATGTAAAAAGAACTGAAGCAAAGTATCGATGTGCAAATGTGAAACAATTTAATGAAACAGTTTGTATGGAATAAAGTCCATGATCCTAGACTCCTTCACTTCCCTTTATTCTCCTTTATTCAACTTTACTCACCTTTAGTTTATTATTCTTTATTCACATTTATTGTTCTTTATTTTATTGTATTTTACTCACCTTTATTCTCACTCAGGGATCCACAAGGGAAATTGCTCGGTCATAGTAGCTTAGTACAAACCGGTGAACAGGTACAGTCACGTTTATTCTCCTTTATTTTTATTTTTCTCACGTTTATTCTCCTTTAAAGAAGAATTAAATAAAGGAGAATAAAGGAAAATAAATGTGAGTAAGATAAAAATAAAGGAGAATAATAATATTCCAATTTTTGTAAAAAAATTTAAAATTCCCAGCCCACACTGTGTGTAGTCGACTGTACTCTACTATAGTCTATTGTAGTCTATTATAGTCTACTGACCGTCTACTGTAGATTGTTGTATATTTTGGACATTCTTTCTAATTTGATGTTGTCTTTTATTGTTTCTTGTAAATATTTTTGTACCTAATTCTGTGCAAACATGGTACAAATAAAGGAGAATAAATGAGAGTAAAATAAAATAAAAGTGAGTAAATGTGAATAAAGGAGCAAAAAAAAATAAAATAAAGTAGATTAAAGGAGAATGAAATAAGATAAAGAGTGAAATAAAGGAGATTTTAGTGAAATTAAAGGAGATGAAAGTGAAATTAAAGGAGATTAAAGTGAAATAAAGGAGATTTTAGTGAAATTAAAGGAGATGAAAGTGAAATTAAAGGAGATTTTAGTGAAATTAAAGGAGATTAAAGTGAAATTAAAGGAGATTAAAGTGAAATTAAAGGAGATTAAAGTGAAATTAAAGGAGATTAAAGTGAAATTAAAGGAGATTAAAGTGAAATTAAAGGAGAGGGATTCAGGACCTTAACGATCATTTTTCAGGACAAACATCAGGCGTCACTTTGATCTTAATAAAACTATTTTTAATGAAACTTGGCGTCATGTGCAAACATTACATCTCATCACCATATAAAACTGTCTCTGTGTTAGTGTGGGGCCCCCGGGGGCCTCTGGGGGCCCCTGGGCCCTAAAGGTGGGTCCTGCCTCTCTGCAGCATCGCCGCCTCTAATCCCTTCAAACCCGTGGCGCTCAGGTCGGACCCGGGGCCCGTGTGCAGGGGCCCCAGGGCGTCGTAGCTGGGGTATCTGGACATGAGTGGGGGGGCGTAGAAGAGGCACCGGGGCAGGAGCGAGGCTCCGCCCCCCTGCTCACAGGAGTCTGTACATGCTTTGCTTCTGTCCGAGGACGTGGCGATCTCAGCCAGGGACCACAGCTTGGGCTTTGGGGCCACGTTTGGCCCCTGGGTGGCGCCGCAGGACTGGACGAGCTCCACGGGGGCGGTCTGAGGGGGGGCGGTCTGAGGGGGGGCGGGGTCCAACCTCCGGCCCCCAGAGTCTTTAAAGTCCGGATCAGCAAAGCCTCGGTCAGAGTCGCTGTCGTCCCTGAACATCAGAGACCGACGGGAGGCTGCAGAGGTCAGAGGTCAGAGGTCAGAGTCAACGGGTTACCATGACGACCGCCTCAGAGGTCAGCGTCAACGGGTTACCATGACGACCGCCTCAGAGGTCAGCGTCAACGGGTTACCATGACGACCAGTTCATCACTTCAAGGTGAAGAAGCTTCGACTAAACCAGGAAACGTTCAACCAGCAATGATAATGAATAATTAATACACATTCATATTAATTAATAATAATTAATCATCATTAATAACAAATAACATTTATTCATATTCATGTTAATTAATAATAATGAATACACATTCATATGAATTAATAATAATTAACCATCATTTATTCATATTCATGTTAATTAACCATTATTATTATTAAGCTATTATTTGATATTAATTCATTAATATTATTTTTAATTCATTTTCATTTATGGCATCAATAAAAATGAATAATTCTCACTCAATAATAAAAATAGCTGCTTCTTATTTTATATAAAGGGACGGGGGGACGGGGGACGGGAGGATGGGGGGGACGGGGGGACAGGGGGGACGGGAGGACGGGGGGGGACGGGGAGACAGGGGGGACGGGGGGGACGGGGGGACGGGGGTAAACTCACTGTCCTGGCTCCGGGGCTCCGGCTCCTCCTCCTTGGGCCTCCCCCGCTCCTCGTCCTCCTCCTCCTCCTCCTCCTCATGGCGCTCTAGGTCCACGTTGTCCTCGTCCTCCTCGTCCTCGCTCCTGGTCCGGGGGGTCCAGGTCATCTTGTTCTCCTTCTTCAGTCTCCGGCGGGCGTTGGCGAACCAGGTGGAGACCTGGGTCAGCGTCATCTTGGTGACGATGGCGAGCATGATCTTCTCGCCCTTGGTGGGGTAGGGGTTCTTACGGTGCTCGTGGAGCCAGGTCTTCAGGGTGGACGTGGCGTCCCTCGTGGCGTTCTTCCTGTAGCCGGGGTCCCCGTACGGGTACGGCCCCAGGGCCACGAACCGGGGGTAGTCCAGGGTCCCGGGGAGGCCGGAGGGGAGGCCGGAGGGGAGGCCGGAGGGGGGGTCGTAGGCCGGAGTCTGAAACAGAAAGTCACCACAGTCACCACATCAGCAGCGTTCACACTGAAGACGCAGCTTCCTGTTTTATTTTAGTCTGAGGACGTTTCCTGGTGATGAAGAACATGATGAAGGTCAAACCAAACAAAACCAAAAAACATCCGAGTTTAAAACGTTGAGACAGAGTTAAAGAGGAGAAAGGACGTAAATTACACAGACACTTGTTTGGTTTTAGATTTGATGAAAAATGTTCATTTAATTAGATTTAATTTGAAATAAATATTTGAATGATGTTTCTGTTAAAATCCTCTTCATAATGTGTCAGAGAGCAGCTCAATCATCCCGTATTATTTTATTCACCCTCAGCTCTGCATTAAATGTTAAATGTAGATTTCAGAGACACTTACAGACATTTATCATCTCTGTTATATTTCTATATATTTATTTATTACCTTATAAACTCCTGAACTGAAGCTGCTTCCAAACAACACTTACAATACTTGAATAAATAATAAATTCTCCATAAAAACCTTATTTAAAAACCTCCATATTTGACCCACAGAGTCACTTTCAGAGTTTAATAACGAGGTGAAAGATTCTATCGTCAGATTATTGTAGTTTATTATCAGTTCTGTTTCTCGGATTCAGACATTAGACCTAAACTAGAACTAAAAGACTTTAAGCGCAACTACAGAACGAGCAGAAACACATATGAATCTAAGTGAATGCAGATATGAATAAATAAATATAAATAAATGTAAATAAATATGGATAAATGTAAATGTGAGTGTAAATGTGTGCGCGCACTGACCAGGAAGGAGCGCGCAGACGCGGCTCGGGGCTCCGCTCCGTACGGAGGCAGGTGAGGAGCCGCTGGTCCCGGTGAGTACGGAGAGAAGGCGGAGCCCGAGGACCGGGACCCCGGGAGGACCCCGGAGCCGAAGGACAGGGACAGAGACAGGGACCGACACCGGGACGGGGACCGGGACCGGGACCGGGACGGAGACGGAGACGGATGGAAGAGGAAACCCGGAGGAAAAGAGGACATAACGACGGCGGAGTCACATCGGAGAGAAACGGTGATGCACGGAGGAGACAGAAGGAGGAAAAGAGTTAGAGGAGCGGAGGAGCATCAGAGAGGAGGAGGAGGAGGAGGAGAGAGAGAGAGAGAGGGGAGAGAGAGAGAGAGAGAGAGGGGGGGGGGCACCTCCAACAAACTCTCTCTCTCTTGAGTGATGGTTGAGCTACTCAATGGATCTGAGGAGGTGAAAGGAGGAGAGGTGAGGGTTAAAGAAGAGGTGAGGGGGGGGGGGGGGGGGGGGGGGGGGGGGCGGAGGGGAGGAGGAGGAGGAGGAGGAGGAGGAGGAGGGGGAGGAGGTGAGAGGTGAGGAGTGAGGAGTTGAAGAGTGTTTAAGCCGGAGCTTTAATCTGATTCCAGAGTCTATAATTAACTCAACAGGAGCAGAGACACAGTCCTCTCAGCCCTGGACACTGTCTCCAGGACGGGTCTCCAGGACACTGTCTCCAGGACACTGTCTCCTCTCCAGGACACTGTCTCCAGGACGTGTCTCCAGGACAGTGTCTCCAGGACAGTGTCTCCTCTCAGCTCCAGGACAGGTCTCCAGGACATTGTCTCCAGGACAGTGTCTCCAGGACAGTGTCTCCTCTCAGCTCCAGGACGTGTCTCCAGGACGTGTCTCCAGGACAGTGTCTCCAGGACGTGTCTCCAGGTAGGAGGAGACAGTTCATTGTTTGTTATAAGACGTTTTTCATAGAACATTTGAACCAGAGGACGTGTTGGTGGAGGTTAAAGGTCACAGTCTGTTCCAGAGGACACGTCCCGAGGACACGTCCAGAGGACACGTCCCGAGGACACGTCCCGAGGACAGTTCTTAGAGACGATGGTTCATTAAGTGGAGAAAACTCAGTTTAATTATTCAACATAAAAACCATCTGAGCTCCAGCTTCTTCGTCCTCAGTCTCAGTTGGTGTCAACTCAATAATCCATCATCCATCTGGTCCAGAACGGGTCCAGAACCGGGTCCAGAACCTGGTCCTGGTAGAGAACCACGGGCTCTTTGGTTCTAGATCCTTGAGTCTCTCTGACGTCTCCATTCAGGGACCAACTCTGAGATCGATGGACGCTTCGTCTCAGCCGTCCTCTCTGGACCAGGACCTTCCTGTCTCAGATGGACCCACTCCAGAGGACCTGGGTCCAGTCCACCAGAGTCCGACTGGAGCTGATGATGAGGACAAACCAGGAGGAGGTCCAGGACTGACCCGGGGTGAGTATGGAGGACCCCCCCCCCCCCCCAGACCAGGACCGGACGGGTTCTGAGTATCGATGGTCCAATCATATGTGACTCTTTAAAGCTGAGACAGAACTAACAGTTTGTCTGAGGACAGGAGGACAGGAGGACAGGGGACAGGGGACAGAAGGACAGAGAGTGGGTGAAGGATCAGCTGGAGACCACAACAGGAAACGTTTGATGAGGTGTGATCACACATTCTCAGAGACAGAGGACGACACTTTAGAGACGACGGAAGCTTCTACAAACACAGACAGACAATAGAAATAATAGAAGCAAGAAGGAAGAAGGAAGAAGGAAGAATAGAAGAAAAGAAGAGTAGAAGAATAGAAGAATAGAGACTCACCACACATGAGCTGAAAATACAGAAACTATAAAAACACAAAGAGGAAAGAAACGTGCGTCTGTTTACGAAGCAACTTCATAAAACGACACAATAACATCTGATATATGAGACTAAAACGTTCCAGATCAGAGAGGATCCTCTACATTAAACCAGAGTCCATGAGTCCAGACTCAGGTCCTGGTTCAGTTTCTATGAATCAGGGATTTGTCTCATGTTTGTGTTGAAGTGTGTGATGACAACAGATCGAAGGAGCTTTGTGAGGAGCTCAGGAAAAGAGTTGTTGTTGCTCATCAGGCTGGAAAAGGTTCCACAACCATCTGTAAAGAGTCTGGAAGCCACAAATAATCCACAGAGAGTCAGACAGATTGAAGACGACTGTTCCCCTCCACAGGAGTGGTCCACCAACAAACATCACTCCATCATAGTGGGAGAGGAACCAGAGGAACCCAGGGGAACTTCTAAGCAGCTAAAGGCCTCTCTCACATTGGCTGATGTTCATGTTGATGAATCCACTCAACAACCAAAGACACTGCTCTCTGTCCACAAAGAACATGTGGGACAATGTTTAGTGGACAGATGAGACCAGAGTAGAATAGTTTGGTTTAAATGTTTGGAGATGAACCAACACTGCATTCCAGCATCAGAACCTCATCCCTCCATGACACATGGGGGCGCTAATGTCCTGGTTTGGGCCTGTTCTGCTGCATCTGCTCATCATTGATGGACCAATGAACTGTGAATTCTACCAGTGAACTCTGAAAGAAAAATGTCAGGACATGAGTCCATGAGCTGAATGTGAAGAGAAACAGACAAGGAGCCCAAGAACACCAGTGGTTCTCCAGAAGAACCAGATGAATGTTTAGGAACAAGTCAAAGTCCTGACCTTCATCCAGTAGAAATGTTGGAGCATCAGCTGATGAGAGGAAACCACCAACATCTCACATTCAGCTGGTTCTGTTCTGAATCTGAGTGTAAGAGTTTCTAGAACCAATGACCTGAGACTCCTCCTCCTCCTCCTCCTCCTCCTCCTCCTCCTCCTCCTCCTCCTCCTCAGCCAATCAGGACGGGGCCGGGGAGTCAGGTGATGGAGTACCAGCGCTGGTGGTCACTGAGGTCGAGGAGGTGAGTCCATCAAAAAACACATTCATGTGTATTTGTGGCTTCAGATGCTCTTTCTCCTCCACCTCCTCCTGCTTCTCCTTCTCCTCCTCCTTCTCCCCCTCCTTCTCCTTCTCCTTCTCCCCCTCCTTCTCCACCTCCTCCTCCTTCTCCACCTCCTCCTCCTCCTCCTCCTCCTCCTTCTCCTCATGTCTCATGGACATGGTGTCTCCTCCTCAGAGACCAGCCCGGGTCCAGGACCCAGAGAGACCGGTGGAGGTGGAGGTGGAGCAGGAGCTGAGCCTCAGTGATGGAGGAGGAGACCAGACCTGCTGTGACCTCCTGTCTCTGAGGAGCGACTCCTTATCTCTGACCAGCGAAGCCACCGTCTCCAGGAGGGTGAGTCCTCATGTCCTCATGTCCTCATGTCCTCATGTCCTCACGTCCTCAGGTCCTCAGGTCCTCAGGTCTGGGGACGACAGGGAGGACAGGGAGGTGGGTGTGTGTATGTGTGTGTGTGTATGTGTGTGTTTGTGTTTGTGTGTGTGTGTATATATGTGTGTGTGTGTGTGTGTTTATATGTGTGTGTGTGTGTGTGTGTGTGTGTGTGTGTGTGTGTGTGTGTGTGTATCTTTCTGAGAACCAGTTGAAGTTTTAAACCATCAGACTGAGGACGTTGTGTCCAGACTCACGTTTACAGCGTTTTCTTAGAGCTGAGACGTTTCTGTCACGTGTCCTGCTGGTTTTTCCTGGCTCACGTATTAAAGGTTCAGGGAATCTGGAAAAAGGACAGAAGCAGTTTTGTTCTCAGGACATTAAATAGTGAAATAAGTGAAAGACGCGCGGCAGCTTTGATGTGTTAAAGTGTGAAATGAGGAGGAGAAACCACAGAAGAAGAAGGAGGAGGAGGAGGAGGAGGAGGAGGAGGAGGAGGAGGAGGAGGAGGAGGAGGAAGAGGAGGAGGAGGAGGAGGAGGAAGAGGAAGAGGAGGAGGAGGAGGAGGAGGAGGGGGGGGGGGGGAGACCACGACCTCCGTCTGGTTCTGACGAACCTGGTGAACTGAGACGGGTCTGAAGACACTACAGTGTAATCATAATTCCTCTGACCCCGCTGACCCCCCCACGCTACACAACAGAGAGCGCCACTCGCTCCACAATGGCCTCCATCTGAAACAATGAGGGGGGGCGAGGGGTGAGGGGGGGGGTCTGAATGAGAGACCAGATCACATGACCCGGGTTCCACGGCGAGATAAATGCTTTTCCCATTAACGTCGTCCTGACTCCAAACGCCTCCACAGCCTCAATTAATATGTTAATGTCTGCAGGACCTGGGAGGGGGGGGAGGGGGAGGCGGGGGCTGGGGGGTGGGGGGGGGGGAGGACCTGGACTCAGTTAAATAAGAACAACCTGAGTTTTTTCTTCATTTCAACTAAATATAAAAGAGGCTCTATAAAAGTCTGAGGACTGAAACTTGAGTTTGATTTGTCCAGAGAGTGGATCATTAGTTCAACAACTAATTTGAGACTGAAACTGATGCAATGAGGAGCTTCTCAGGGCTGATGTGGGGTTGGTGCAGAGGTTCAGGTCCAGGTTCAGAGGATGAGGTCAGCTGACTCCCTGAATACACTGAAGGAGCAGGTTCTTCCATCCACCAGGATTCATGGGGCTCAGATAGTGAAAGAGGTTCAGGGAGCATGAGACCAGACCAGAGTCCAGACCTGAACCCAGAGAGAAGGTTTGGGACGAGCTGGAGACTCAGACTCTGACATCATCAACACAAGATCCTGGTGAATATATTTTAGATGTTGTCCAGACTGTGAATATAAAGACAATAGAAACAGAAGATTAAACCCGTGAAGTGAAGATCCTCTTTCTATTTTCTTACCTTTAATTCACCTCTGCAGTGACTGACGCCTCAGAGAGACTTTAACCACTAATGAGGGAGATGAAGAGCCTCCTCCTCCTCCTCCTCCTCCTCCTCCTCCTCCTCTCCAGGGGTTTATTCTCCCTCCTCACCAACAAACCGACTGTCATCTGTTCCACACAGTGAACGTCCATCATAACACCAGGAGCTTCAGATGCAGCTTCATCCTGCTGTGCTGGGAACAGAAGAGCTTCATCCGTCACTTCATCCGTCATTTCATCCATCACTTCATCCATCATTTCATCCATCACTTCATCCGTCACTTCATCCAACATTTCATCCATCATTTCATCCGTCATTTCATCCATCACTTCATCCATCATTTCATCCGTCATTTCATCCATCACTTCATCCGTCACTTCATCCGTCATTTCATCCGTCACTTCATCCGTCACTTCATCCGTCATTTCATCCATCACTTCATCCATCACTTCATCCATCATTTCATCCATCACTTCATCCGTCACTTCATCCGTCATTTCATCCAACATTTCATCCATCATTTCATCCGTCATTTCATCCATCACTTCATCCGTCATTTCATCCATCACTTCATCCATCATTTCATCCAACATTTCATCCATCATTTCATCCGTCATTTCATCCATCACTTCATCCGTCATTTCATCCATCACTTCATCCATCATTTCATCCAACATTTCATCCATCATTTCATCCATCACTTCATCCGTCATTTCATCCAACATTTCATCCATCATTTCATCCATCATTTCATCCATCACTTCATCCATCACTTCATCCATCACTTCATCCAACATTTCATCCATCACTTCATCCATCACTTCATCCATCATTTCATCCATCACTTCATCCATCATTTCATCCGTCATTTCATCCATCACTTCATCCATCATTTCATCCATCACTTCATCATTTCATCCGTCACTTCATCCATCACTTCATCCATCATTTCATCCATCATTTCATCCATCATTTCATCCATCACTTCATCCGTCATTTCATCCAACATTTCATCCATCATTTCATCCATCATTTCATCCATCATTTCATCCATCACTTCATCCATCATTTCATCCGTCATTTCATCCATCACTTCATCCATCATTTCATCCATCACTTCATCATTTCATCCGTCACTTCATCCATCACTTCATCCATCATTTCATCCAACATTTCATCCATCATTTCATCCATCATTTCATCCATCATTTCATCCATCATTTCATCCGTCATTTCATCCATCACTTCATCCATCACTTCATCCATCACTTCATCCAACATTTCATCCATCACTTCATCCATCATTTCATCCATCACTTCATCCATCATTTCATCCGTCATTTCATCCATCATTTCATCCATCATTTCATCCATCACTTCATCCACGAGTCTCTGTTTGTTTTCACCTGATGAAACAACAGTTTAGCTTCTTCTCCAGCAGCAGGTCCAGTCAGAACAGGAGATGGAGAAGCCGATATTAAATCGCTTCACAACGCTGAGAACCGGTCTGAAACCAGTTCATAAATCAGTTCATCAACCAGTGTATAAACCAGTACATAAACCAGTCTGAAACCAGTTCATAAACCAGTCTGAAACCAGTTTATAAACCAGTTCATAAACCAGTCTGAAACCAGTTCATAAACCAGTTTATAAACCAGTCTGAAACCAGTCTGAAACCAGTTCATAAACCAGTCTGAAACTAGTTCATAAACCAGTCTGAAACCAGTCTGAAACCAGTTCATAAACCAGTCTGAAACCAGTTCATAAACCAGTCTGAAACTAGTTCATAAACCAGTCTGAAACCAGTTCATAAACCAGTTCATAAACCAGTTTGAAACCAGTCTGAAACCAGTTCATAAACCAGTCTGAAACTAGTCTGAAACCAGTTCATAAACCAGTTTGAAACCAGTCTGAAACCAGTTCATAAACCAGTCTGAAACCAGTTTGAAACCAGTCTGAAACCAGTTTATAAACCAGTCTGAAACCAGTTCATAAACCAGTCTGAAACCAGTCTGAAACCAGTCTGAAACCAGTTCATATCTGTTGTCTGGTCTGAGCTCAGGTGATAAGTGATAAATGATCTTTGTGTTTCTCAGAGTGAAGAGGATGATACGAGGAGCGTCACTGCTTCCTCTGTCACGGTGAGTTCATTCACTTTCTACCGTTCCCATGGCGATATCCCATAATCACAGCTGTGAGATGCCGTGCTGGCTGCTCATTGGCTGTGACGGCGTCCCGCGGCCGTCTGATTGGAAGCAGCAGGAACCAGGGGGTGTGGTCTCCATCCGAGAGTTTCTGTCATGCAGAGTTTATGTTTGATTGATTGGTTGATTCTTCATCTTGTTCTGGTTGTCATAGTGATTGAGGCCCCTCCCATATCCAGACATGGCCCCGCCCCTAGCCCCGCCTCCCCATGAGGTCAGAGGCAGAGAGGACGTGTCCCGCTGTCACGAAGGACGGCGTCCTCTGAGTTGTCTCATTAAAGACCTGGAGATTCACAGCCTCACGCTGACACCTCCTCCTCCTCCTCCTCCTCCTCCTCCTCTTACTCCTTTTCCTCCTCCTCCTCCTCGTCCTCCTCCTCCTCCTCTTCCTCTTCCTCCTCCTGCTCCTCCTCCTCCTCCTCTTCCTCCTCCTCCTCCTTCTCCTCCTCCTCTTCCTCCTGCTCTTCCTCCTCCTCCTGCTCCTCCTCCTCTCCTCCTCTTACACCTCCTCCTGATCCTCCTTGTCCTCCTCTCCTCCTCTTACACCTCCTCCTGCTCTTCCTCCTCCTCCTCTGCCTCCTCCTCCTCCTCTCCTCCTCTTACACCTCCTCCTCCTCCTCCTCCTCTCCTCCTCTTACACCTCCTCCTGCTCTTCCTCCTCCTCCTCTCCTCCTCTTACACCTCCTCCTCCTCCTCCTCCTCCTCTTCCTCCTCCTCCTTCTACTCCTCCTCCTCTTCCTCCTCCTCCTCCTCCTCCTCCTCCGCCTCCTCCTCTTACTCCTTTTCCTTCTCCTCCTCCTCCTCCTCTTACTCCACCTCCTCCTCCTCCTCCTCTCCTCCTCTTACACCTCCTCCTGCTCTTCCTCCTCCTCCTCCTCTCCTCCTCTTCCTCCACCTCCTCCTCCTCCTCCTCCTCTCCTCCTCTTACACCTCCTCCTGCTCTTCCTCCTCTTCCTCCACCTCCTCCTCCTCCTCCTCCTGCTCCTCCTGCTCCTCCTCCTCCTCCAGTCTCTGTTCCACAGGGTGCAGCTGGATCCGGTGGAGAGGTCCTGGTGGAGGAGCTCCGCTCTGGGGAACACGTCGTCCCAGCGCCAGCTTCTGTCTCTGGAGCCCAGTCTGGTGCTGAAGAAGGTTTTTATTTATTTCTTTTTAAAAAAACCATATCAAACCATTGAACAACTGGTTCCTGTTCAGTCTGACGTTAAATGTGCAGATATTTGAATGGAGTCTGGTGCAGACAGACCATCACATTCACACTGATCTGCTTTATCTCGTCTCTCTGTTCGACCGTCTGAAGGATTTCATCTCTGTGAGTCAAACACCGTCCACATCTCATATCATTTCCATCACATCGTGGCCTAATAGCATCATAGTCTAACACATATCTGACTACAAAACTCATTTTATCAGCATATTTTAGAGAAGGAAGGAAGGAAGGAAGGAGGTATGAATCATTTATTCATTGTAGTTCAGGTTAGTTTATAGTTCAGTCTGGTTCTAATGAACAGAATGAGTCTAGTTGGTCTTTACTGGGACCACGACTCAAACCTGGACCAGATAAATGGAGACAGACATCAGGACGACATCATCGCCTTGAATGTCTTAAACATGTGTCGCCATGGTTACGAGACCTGGTTTTTATGTTTTAAAACCAAAAAAAAAAAATTATTATATCATCATTTCACTATGACGTCATGATCCCTAGCCCCACCCCTCACTCCCCTGGCCCCACCCCTCACTCCCCTGGCTCCACCCCTCACTCCCCTAGCCACACCCCTCACTCCCCTGGCTCCACCCCTCACTCCCCTAGCCACACCCCTCACTCCCCTGGCTCCACCATCTGAGTGTGCTGATGATAACTAATGTTAAATGTTTCTTTCTGGTCCTGGTCCTGGTTCTGATTCTGGTCCTGGTCCTGGTCCTGGTCCTGGTTCCTCCTGTGATGTGAACCTGATGACAACTCAGGGGGTGAGTTTATCCTCCTCCTCCTCCTCCTCCTCCTCCTCCTGCTGGGGACAACAGGAGTTCATCATCTTTGTGAAAAGTGTAAATGAGCAACGCAGCGACCGCCGTCCCCTGAAGAGACACGAGAGGACAAGACACATGTGGAGGACACTAGAGGACACTAGGACACTGTCCTCTACTGTCCTCTAGTGTCCCCTAGTGTCCTCTACTGTCCTCTACTGTCCTCTAGTGTCCCCTAGTGTCCTCTAGTGTCCTCTAGTGTCCTCTAGCTATATGAAGCCAACCTCCACTTTATTTCCTCTTTATTCATATTTCTGATGGGACAGAATCTAGGGGACGTCCAGGGGGGACATTGTTCTCTCCTTTAAATAAACACTGAGCTCCTTGGTGGTGGGGGGTGGGGGGGGGGTGATGGTCAGAGACAAACAATCTCAGCGAGAGGCAGAAGCTTCACTTAGCACCTCCTAATGAACCAGACCCCCCACCTCCTCCTCCTCCTCCTCTTCTTCTTCTTATTAAATTTATTTGTCATCTCTTCTTCTCTCATTGCTCCTACGTGTCCAGTTTGTAAGTCTGACTGCATCGTAGCGTTGTTAGCATGTTAGCCTGGTTAGCTCCTTGTCTGTTAGCCTACTGACCTCTTAGCCAGCTAGCTTCTTAGCATGTTAGCAGCTGCTAGTAGAAATTAAAAACAAAAAGAGTTGTCCACTGACTAATTGCTGCCAACTATCCCACAATGCATTGCATCTTGGCTGAAATGCATTCTGGGTACTTGCATACCTGCATTCTGGGCTGTGCCATGTGTGTGTGTGTGTGTGTGTGTGTGTGTGTGTGTGTGTGTTCAGACGGCGCTGCACTGGGCGGCCAAGCAGGGACGTCAGGATGTGGTCGACATGATGCTTCGCTCTGGAGCCGACGTCAACGTCAGATCGGTTAGTGTGTGTGTGTTAGTGTGTGTGTGTGTTAGTGTGTTAGTGTGTGTGTGTGTTAGTGTGTGTGTGTGTGTGTGTTAGTGTGTGTGTGTGTGTGTGTGTGTGTGTGTGTGTGTGTTAGTGTGTGTGTTAGTGTGTGTGTGTTAGTGTGTGTGTGTGTGTGTGTGTTAGTGTGTGTGTGTTAGTGTGTGTGTGTTGGTGTGTGTGTGTGTGTGTGTTAGTGTGTGTGTGTGTGTGTGTGTTAGTGTGTGTGTTAGTGTATGTGTGTTAGTGTGTGTGTGTGTGTGTGTGTGTGTGTTAGTGTATGTGTGTTAGTGTGTGTGTCTGTGTGTGTGTGTGTGTGTTACTGTGTGTGTGTGTGTGTGTGTCTGTGTGTGTGTGTGTTAGTGTGTGTGTTTGTGTGTGTGTCTGTGTGTGTGTCTGGGTCTGGGGGTCCCAAGGAGAAGCTGCTGGTCTGACTGCACTGGGCCAAGGGTGGAGTTTGGTGTTATGGGGGGTTATGGGGGGGTGATGGTTGGTTATGGGGCGGTTATGGGGAGGTTATGGGGGGGTCATGGGGGGGTTATGGGGGGTTATGGGGGGGTGATGGTTGGTTATGGGGGGTTATGGGGGGGTGATGGTTGGTTATGGGGGGTTATGGTGGGTTATGGGGGGTTATGGGGGGGTCATGGGGGGTTATGGTGGGTTATGGGGGGTTATGGTGGGTTATGGGGGGGGTTAGGGTGGGGTTATGGGGAGGTTATGGAGGGTTATGGGGGGGTGATGGTTGGTTATGGGGAGGTTATGGGGGGTTATGGGGGGTTAGGGTGGGGTTATGGGGGGTTAGGGTGGGGTTATGGGGGGGTTATGGGGGGGTGATGGTTGGTTATGGGGCGGTTATGGGGGGTTAGGGTGGGGTTATGGGGGGTTATGGGGGGGTCATGGGGGGGTTATGGAGGGTTATGGTGGGTTATGGGGGGTTATGGGGGGGGTGATGGTTGGTTATGGGGGGTTATGGGGGGGTCATGGGGAGGTTATGGAGGGTTATGGTGGGTGATGGTTGGTTATGGGGCGGTTATGGGGAGGTTATGGAGGGTTATGGTGGGTTATGGTGGGTTATGGTGGGGGTTTATGGGGGGTTATGGGGGGGTCATGGGGAGGTTATGGAGGGTTATGGTGGGTTATGGTGGGTTATGGTGGTGGGTTTATGGGGGGTTATGGGGGGGTCATGGGGAGGTTATGGAGGGTTATGGGTGGGTTATGGTGGGTTATGGTGGGGGTTTATGGGGGGTTATGGGGGGGTCATGGGGAGGTTATGGAGGGTTATGGTGGGTTATGGTGGGTTATGGTGGGGGTTTATGGGGGGTTATGGGGGGGTCATGGGGAGGTTATGGAGGGTTATGGTGGGTTATGGGGCGGTTATGGGGGGTTATGGGGGGGTGATGGTTGGTTATGGGGCGGTTATGGGGGGTTAGTGGTGGGTTATGGGGGGTTATGGGGGGGTCATGGGGGGGTTATGGAGGGTTATGGTGGGTTATGGGGGGTTATGGGGGGGGGTGATTGGTTGGTTTAGGGGGGTTATGGGGGGGTTCATGGGGTATGGGGTTATGGGGGTTATGGTGGGTTGAGGGTTGGTTATGGGGGGTTATGGGGAGGTTATGGAGGGTTATGGTGGGTTATGGTGGGTTATGATGGTGGGTTTATGGGGGGTTATGGGGGGGTCATGGGGAGGTTATGGAGGGTTATGGTGGGTTATGGTGGGTTATGGTGGGGGTTTATGGGGGGTTATGGGGGGGTCATGGGGAGGTTATGGAGGGTTATGGTGGGTTATGGTGGGTTATGGTGGGGGTTTATGGGGGGTTATGGGGGGGTCATGGGGAGGGTTTATGGAGGGTTATGGTGGGTTTATGGGGGTTATGGTGGGGGTTATGGGGGGTTATGGGGGGGTCATGGGGAGGTTATGGAGGGTTATGGTGGGTTATGGGGGGGTTATGGGGGGTTATGGGGCGGTTATGGGGAGGTTATGGAGGGTTATGGTGGGTTATGGGGGGTTATGGGGGGTTAGGGTGGGGTTATGGGGGGGTTATGGGGGGGCTGGTTGTTGGGGCCCCTAACTCTGAATGCTTTAGCTGTTAGAGCTGCAGAGACTGGAGACTCACATTAAACCTTAGCGATTAAAAATGGGACGTCACTTAGTTCATATGTGTCGAGAGGCAGGTGATAGAAAACTGTAGTAAATATGCAACAATCCCTTCAATTAAATCTTCATTGTCTCAGCTTCAATTAAAATTTAGATAATGAATTAATATGATGTTTTACTGTCATTCAAAGCTCAGTGAGGCTGAGGAGCCAGTGCTGTGATCACTTCATTGGTTCTCAGGCAGCCGAGGGCCGACAATTCAATTTCTGAGCGTTAATCTGCAGCTGATGAGCAAACAGGACATAACACTGAGGCTGAAGCAGAGAAAAGCAAAGCAGACACGTCCCTCATTGGCTCCATGATGACTTCATTAACGTTTGTCTCCAATCATTAACCAGCTAATGGATCTGATCACAAACCAATGACCTGCAGGATTCCTCCAGAAGCAGAAGCTGGACCAGGAGATTCAGACTGATGTGTTTTATTAATCCGACCTAGAACTAGAACCCAACACATGATGAATTCCTCCAAACGTCGTCTCTTCTTAGTGTCACAGCTCAGCATTCAGTTGGTTTATTATCAACCATGATAAAAGTGTTTTAGCTTTAATCCTGTGTAAAGACTAATAATGAGGAAGATTAAAGATAAACTGGTCACCATGATCATATGATCCATTCAGATTTGGTTCATGTTTGATTTTTATTTTTAGGTCTGAATCTACATCGACTTTATTAAAGAGTAAAAAAGTCATGACACCTTATTTCTATAGCAGCAAAATTTAACAACAGAGGTCGAGGAAAAGTTCTTTGTGGTTGGGTCAGAACCGGAATGACTGCAGAGACAGAAAGGGAAGGAAATGGGTCAGTCCCAAAAGTTAAAGTTTCTCTTTGATTCAGTCCAGATGTTCCCACAGTAACGTATCGTCTCCTCTCTCTCTCTCATCCTGGTCTCCTCTCGTCCAGCATGTGAGTTAATAAACTAATCTGTTCAGTCTATAGAACTACAGTGGTGGAAACACGTTTCAGACGCCCCATGCAGAGACTAAAATGTCTAAAACAAAGAACCTAACGCAGGAAACATGTCTGGAGATCCAGGTTCTCAGCCAGGAAGGTCCAGCTGCTTCCATATCACCAGGACGTGCAGATCCAGTCCTTCATTAGTTGGATCCACTCTGCAGAAACCAGCCTAAAACTCAGGACCCAGATGCAGGGATAAGGTTTCTTGATAACAGTCTTTATTTAGAAAGCTTAGGTTCAAAATTCAAAACAAAGAAAACAAAACAGCCTCAGAAAAAACTTCTTTCAAGAAAACACCTTAACTAAAAGTTGCTCCACTGAAGGAGGAAAAAACACAAAAGACCAAAACCAAAGGAAAAGTCATAAAGAAAACTCAGGATCAAATCCAAATAATTCTTCTGGTAAGGCTGGGTTAAGGTTCTGGTAAGGTTCTGGAAAGGTTCTGGTAAGGCTGAGGAAAGGTTCTGGTAAGGCTGAGGTAAGGCTGGGGTAAGGTTCTGTTAAGGTTCTGGTAAGGCTGGGGAAAGGTTCTGGTAAGGTTCTGGTAAGGTTCTGGTAAGGCTGAGGAAAGGTTCTGGTAAGGTTCTGGTAAGGATGGGGTAAAGTGCACATTCTCTGTTATTTGTTCACTTTGATTCCAACAACGTTGAGAACTGACACATTGAAACCGTCAAGAATTTAGTTTCGTTAGATTTGCTTGTAAATAATAAACAGAATAAATATAATTTGTATTCGTGTGTCAAATGCAGCCGCACCTTTACAACACAAAAAAGATTTTTAGACAAATGTTTCATGATAATATGTGAGACTGGGTCACATTTTAAGCGCGTCCCAAAACCTTTTTCCACCACTGCACATGTATAGATGATGTTCTCTTCTACATGACATCACAACACAGAACAAGTTCTCTGTGGTTAAATGCTTTAGTGACATTTATATGATGTATTTATAATATTTCTAGACCTGAGTCCTGACCTCTGACCTTTAACCCTGTGTTTTCTGACCTCTCTCTGCTCTCTGAAGGGGGTGAGTCCACTTTCAGTCCATCACGTCACATAACAGGAGGAGAACAAATCACGGTTCTCACTTCAAATAATAAATAAACCTGTTGTTTATAGGATGCAGCCAATGTCATTAAATGTGGAGCTGGTAGATCCCATCAGACAACATTAGGACATTTGTTCTTCTTCATGGTTCCTAATAAATCAGTTATGCTCAGAGTTCATGCAGAGGTGGACCTTGTAGACCACCCTTAGCAGAACCAGAAGAGAACCAGCGGAGGATTATAGATCCAGAGGAGAACTAGAGTAGAACTAGAGCAGAACCAGAGAAGCAGAGGAGAACCAGAGGAGAACTAGAGTAGAACTAGAGCAGGACCAGAGAAGCAGAGGAGAACCAGAGGAGAACTAGAGTAGAACTAGAGCAGAACCAGAGAAGCAGAGGAGAACTACAGGAGAACCAGAGGAGAACTAGAGGAGAACCAGAGAACCAGAGGAGAACTAGAGGAGAACCAGAGGAGAACTAGAAGAGAACCAGAGGAGAACTAGAGGAGAACCAGAGGAGAACTAGAAGAGAACAAGAAGAGAACCAGAACAGAACCAGAGGAGAACCAGAGGAGAACTAGAGATCCAGAGGAGAACTAGAGGAGAACCAGAGATCCAGAGGAGAACTAGAGATCCAGAGGAGAACTAGAGGAGAACCAGAGAAGCAGAGGAAAAACAGAGGAGAACCAGAGGAGAACTAGAAGAGAACCAGAGAAGCAGAGGAAAACCAGAGGAGAACCAGAGGAGAACTAGAAGAGAACCAGAGAAGCAGAGGAAAACCAGAGGAGAACCAGAGGAGAACTAGAAGAGAACCAGAGAAGCAGAGGAAAACCAGAGGAGAACCCGAGGTTTTGGTTTATTATGGGACGTTGGGTTCCTCTTAGATTGTTTGCTAATTAACCAGAGGAAAGGGATCTGTGCATTTAAGACGAACACAACAGAAAGAACCTGGATGTTATTGCAGCTTCATCCTCAGATGACTGAACAACGTTCTCTGTTGTGTTCTCTGTCGTTTCCAGGGTTACACGGCGCTCCACCTTGCCTCCATCCACGGACACCAGGATGTTGTCAGAACCCTGATCAACTCCTACAGTCGGTTCACCTTCATCTTCATGTTCTTAAATTATTAAGTCAAATCCTCCAGGAAATAAACATCAGATTAAAAAGACGATTAGAGGGAAGATTTATATTATTAGTGATGTTCAGAGAATAATCCAACATTTCCTTGTAGCTGGTGGAGTCAGAGCACAATGTAGCATGAATTAAACAGATACACCAGCAAGTCTGGAGGAAGAGTGGGCGGAGCATCGATGTAGTGGAGATGGTGTACGGAGGAGACATGGCGTCCATATTTATATACGCTATGATGGCGTCCATATTTATATACGGTCTATGGTGGCGTCCATATTTATATACGGTCTATGATGGCGTCCATATTTATATACGGTCTATGATGGCGTCCATATTTATATACGCTATGATGGCGTCCATATTTATATACGGTCTATGGTGGCGTCCATATTTATATACGGTCTATGATGGCGTCCATATTTATATACGGTCTATGGTGGCGTCCATATTTATATACGGTCTATGGTGGCGTCATATTTATATACGGTCTATGATGGCGTCCATATTTATATACGTCTATGATGGCGTCCATATTTATATACGGTCTATGGTGGCGTCCATATTTATATACGGTCTATGATGGCGTCCATATTTATATACGGTCTATGGTGGCGTCCATATTTATATACGGTCTATGGTGGCGTCCATATTTATA
Organism: Mugil cephalus; assembly: GCF_022458985.1. Classification (NCBI taxonomy): domain Eukaryota; kingdom Metazoa; phylum Chordata; class Actinopteri; order Mugiliformes; family Mugilidae; genus Mugil; species Mugil cephalus. The sequence continues at coordinate 242,185 of NC_061779.1, forward strand.
TACGGTCTATGGTGGCGTCCATATTTATATACGGTCTACGGGGGAGACGTGTTGTGATGTTCAGTGTTTCTCCTTCGTGAATGTTTTAAATTCAGCGTGTCTTGTCCACGCCTCGCGGCCTCTCTGAGGTGAAGAAGCACTGATGCAAATCACTGCCAGACAAAGACCCAACGCTTTGATTGACAGCCCGCCCCCACCCCCCCCCACCAGGCCGGAGCCTCCAGCCCGGGTTGGTCCGTGATGGAAGCGTGGTGGTCCTGCAGAGCGCTGCTTTATCCCATCTGTTCAGCTGCGTCTCCATATGCTCTATGCCACACTGATCGTCAAAATAAAAGCCTCTCAATATGCTCTATGCCACACAGACCGTCAAAATAAAACCCTCCCAATATGTTCAGAAATGTCCTGTTTTACCAAGACATCAGATAAAGTTTCAAATCAACTTGACCACAACAATAACTTAAATATTCAATCATAATATACATATTTTAACATTACAAATTAAATTAAATAAATAACATTAAAAACATATAACACATATAACATATATAACATTAACATATAACATTAACATATAACATTAACATTAACATTAACATATAACACATATAACACATATAACATATATAACATTAACATATAACATTAACATTAACATTAACATATAATATTAACCTCAGTCTCTTGTCTCGTCTCCAGATGCTAAAACCACCATCAGAGATTATCACGGGAAGACGGCCGTCCACTACTGGAGCGGCTGCAGAGATGTCTTCATCCGAGAAGACGCTCCAGCAGGTCAGTGCTCCTGATCTTGGCCCTGGTCCTGGCCCTGGCCCTGTTCTGGTCCTGGCCCTGGCCCTGATCTTGGCCCTGGTCCTGGTCCTGGTCCTGGTCTTGGCCCTGGCCCTGGCCCTGGCCCTGGCCCTGGTCCTGGTCCTGATCTTGGCCCTGGTCCTGGCCCTGGCCCTGGTCCTGATCTTGGTCCTGGCCCTGGCCCTGGCCCTGGCCCTGGCCCTGGCCCTGGCCCTGGTCTTGGTCCTGGCCCTGGTCCTGATCTTGGCCCTGGTCCTGATCTTGGCCCTGGCCCTGGCCCTGGTCCTGTTCTGGTCCTGGTCCTGGCCCTGGCCCTGGCCCTGGCCCTGGCCCTGGCCCTGGCCCTGGTCCTGGTCTTGGTCCTGGCCCTGGTCTTGGTCCTGGTCCTGGTCCTGATCTTGGCCCTGGTCCTGGCCCTGGTCCTGATCTTGGTCCTGGCCCTGGCCCTGGCCCTGGCCCTGGTCCTGGTCTTGGTCCTGGCCCTGGTCCTGATCTTGGCCCTGGTCCTGATCTTGGCCCTGGCCCTGGTCCTGTTCTGGTCCTGGCCCTGGCCCTGGCCCTGGCCCTGGCCCTGGCCCTGGCCCTGGTCCTGATCTTGGCCCTGGCCCTGGCCCTGGCCCTGGTCCTGTTCTGGTCCTGGTCCTGGTCCTGGTCCTGATCTTGGTCCTGGCCCTGGTCCTGGCCCTGGTCCTGGCCCTGGCCCTGGCCCTGGCCCTGGCCCTGGCCCTGGCCCTGGTCCTGGTCTTGGTCCTGGCCCTGGTCCTGATCTTGGCCCTGGTCCTGATCTTGGCCCTTGCCCTGGCCCTGGTCCTGTTCTGGTCCTGGTCCTGGCCCTGGCCCTGGCCCTGGCCCTGGTCCTGGTCTTGGTCCTGGCCCTGGCCCTGGTCTTGGTCCTGGTCCTGGTCCTGATCTTGGCCCTGGTCCTGGCCCTGGTCCTGATCTTGGTCCTGGCCCTGGCCCTGGCCCTGGCCCTGGCCCTGGCCCTGGCCCTGGCCCTGATCTTGGCCCTGGCCCTGGTCCTGTTCTGGCCCTGATCTTGGCCCTGGCCCTGGTCCTGTTCTGGTCCTGGTCCTGGCCCTGGTCCTGGCCCTGGTCCTGGTCCTGGTGTTCTGGTGTTCAGGTGTGTCCATGTGTTTCCAGGTGGGCGGTTGTGTCGTGGTCGGTGGACCCAGCGTTACGTTCTTCCCTCGCTCCTGTCTCGGTCTCGTAGTCAGGGTCAACTCCGTCTGGACTTTGGGACGTTGCCTCCGTCCACGTCCCATGATGCTCTGGACCTGCATGTTTGACTCGTCTTGCTGGAGACACATCCCCTGGGAATCTTATGGGATTAGAACCATTTACATTGAGGACAAAGGTCTCACTGAACTGTATTTTCGTGTTTCTCTGTAGACGAAGTGAAACAGTTTTATTGTCTGTGGATCAGGAGCTGGTGGCTTTCACTGAAATAAAGACGTTTCAAACGTTTCAATGGTTCTGTATTAATTATCCAGATGAATGAATGGAGGGTACGAACGTGACGTCACAGGTGGCTGACGTCTCCATGGTTACGGACACTGAGTGACGGTTGATCATGGAGATTAGCAGCATTAGCACAAAAGTAATATTGCGATTATACAACAATCTGACTGGGTCTGACTAATAACTGGAACACAATCAGTCATGTCAGTAGACTCCTATGTGTAATGGAACCTAGTTCAACACTACAGAAAATAATCTGAACCTTAGTTACGACCGAGCAGCAGAAATGATTTTCTAGTCCCAGAGGAGTGAACTCTCACATGACGTTCTGACGTTCTCTCTCTGTATTTACTGATACATTTCACTGTTTTTGCCTGTCAAGGGGCGTGGCCTCATGGGGCGTGGCCTCAGGTGGCAGTGATGTCACTGCAGACCCTCTATTTCCCATATGTGGTTCCTGGTCTCATATCTGGTTCCTGGTCTCATATCTGGTTCTGGTCTCATATCTGGTTCCTGGTCTCATATCTGGTTCCTGGTCTCATATCTGGTTCTGGTCTCATATCTGGTTCCTGGTCTCATATCTGGTTCCTGGTCTCATATCTGGTTCCTGGTCTTTAAACTAATGTAAACATGTATTTGTCACATTAGAACATCAGAGCTGATTCAGACACTTGTCAACATCATCACATTAGAAACATTAGGACACTTGTTCTTCTTCATGGTTCCTGATAAACCAGGTCAGAGGGGGACCTTGTAGACCACATTAGACCCTGATTAGACCTGAGGATGTTTCCTGGATCTTCTCTGATTGGCTCAATGAAAACCACATGACAATAAACCTCACTGAGAGGAACCAGGAACCACGTTACCACATATGGTTCCTGGTTCCTGGAGGACGGATGGAACAACAACGTTTTGGTCTGAGATGAACCTGAGCAGCAGAACTGGACTCATGGAAACGTCAGAATGAATGAATGGGTGAGGATTTAAGAACATGATATAAAAAGGATGATTCAGTGAAGATTATTAATGAGTCTTTTCAACATTAGCAAAAAACTAGAACAGACATGGAGGCGGCCATTTTGGAAATGGCTGCTAAAAGCTAGGGCCTGCAGAGCCTGGATGAATCCACCAGGGGACCAGGACCAGGACCAGGACCAGGACCAGGACCAGGACCAGGACCAGGACCAGGCTGGTGGAAACAGGTTTATTGAGGTGTTGATGATGAGGAGCAGAGGATGATCAGCTGTGGCGGAGGTGAAGGGTTGAAGCTTCATTTCTTTTCGGGTTAGAGGATAAAAACCCCTGCCAACTACAACACGTAATAATTTGTCTCTCAGCCCAGTAATGAGGTCTAATGCCGGGTCCCTGCGGTAATTCCCCGTTGGACCCTGGTCTGATCAGATGTTGAGCTCCATAATTCGAGCGCTGGCACAAGGTGACGATTACGTGTTCAAACAGAAAATGAGGTTGGAGGAAGTCAATCTGGCTGAGCTCTGAGAGCACACACCACAATCTAATGATTTAATTACAGCTGTAATCTGCCTGGATCAGACCACAGCCTGGGGGGGGGGGGGGGGGGGGCGCGCGGGGGGGATCTATCCCATAATACAATCGAATCTGAATATGTATATGAATATATAATATGAAAATAACATACTGTCATATATAGTCATGTAGTGTAGAAGACAACAGCGTTCATATGTAAAATTTTAAATAAAACTTGTCTGTGTGAACCGGTGGAGAAGTGACCCCCTCCACCCCCGGAGCTGCTCCCTCTTCTTCATCACCTCCATCCTCTGACCCAGAGTTCCTGCTGTGGACGTAATGAGGTGATGAAGACGCGGGTTCCTGGCAGGTAACGGACGGATGAAGGTCTCTGTGAAGCTGACCTCTGACCGTCTGAGTGTAAACAGTGTAAAGTTAAACCCTCAGCAGACTCTCATCCAGACGCCCCCCCTCATCATCCAGACGCCCCCCCCTCATTCATTCATGACCACGGAGACGGAAACATTCACCACAACATAAACACTCCACACAGACTGAGGAGGAGGAGGAAGGACGTCCCGGCGGTGGAGGTGTAAACAGTGTAAACAGAAGCAGATCGATGAAGCTCCATCGAGGAATAACCCCCCCCCGACTCTATTGATTCAATAAGAAGCTTCTCCAATGTCTCCAGGTTTATTTCATTCAGTGTTTTCAGTTCAGATCTAGCTCCTATAGCAGCTCGGTTAAATCCAGGTGGAGACTTTGTGTTGGTCAGAATGAGAGAATTATAAAACCATGAAACCATAAAGATCTGGATGTGAGGCAGTGATACCAGCTGAGACGTCGCTAAGATGATTAGAACAGACCGGTTTCATGGAGATAGATGCAGGGAGCTGATAGGACGAGCCTCAGGCTGCACAGCATTTAAATATCAACCCCCCCCCCACCTCTCTACCTGATGACTGGATCCTTCTCTGCTGATCACAGGGAATCAAACCAGCCACACAGGTTCCCTTCATCTCTGCTCCTCTGAGGAACTCGTCCCATCAAATTAGCATCTGATGAAGAAACGCTGTCACAGGGAAAGTGTCGGCCATGTTGCTTTGAGGATCCTCATCAGTTATAAACCACAGTAAACGAGGAAGGACTCAGTCTGTCAAATATTTATGAGCAATAAAACTAAACGGAGATATTATTTAAAATCCACAGCAGCCAACATGAAAGAGCCTTCGCTGGTTTAAAGAGTGACAGACACAGAAAGAGGAATATAAAGTTTATGTGAAGAGAAGCTTCATTAACGCCCTGACAGGTTCTCGTAGGACAGAGATTTAGGCTTAAAACTGAAGGATATTTACATTAAATCATCTTTAAACCACATCTAAGATACAACGCTGCTTAAAACCACTGAAAACAGACAAAGAACCAGAATGATGTTAAACTCAGATTCAGATCAGAACCAGCTGAATGTGAGATGTTGGTGGTTTCCTCTCATCAGCTGATGCTCCAACATTTCTACTGGATGAAGGTCAGGACTTTGACTTGTTCCTAAACATTCATCTGGTTCTTCTGGAGAACCACTGGTGTTCTTGGGTCCTTGTCTGTTTCTCTTCACATTCAGCTCATGGACTCATGTCCTGACATTTTCTTTCAGAGTTCACTGGTAGAATTCACAGTTCATTGGTCCATCAATGATGAGCAGATGCAGCAGAACAGGCCCAAACCAGGACATTAGCGCCCCATGTTTCATGGAGGGATGAGGTTCTGATGCTGGAATGCAGTGTTGGTTCATCTCCAAACATTTAAACCAAACTATTCTACTCTGGTCTCATCTGTCCACTAAACATTGTCCCAAATGTCCTTTGTGGACAGAGAGCAGTGTCTTTGGTTGTTGAGTGGATTCATCAACATGAACATCAGCCAATGTGAGAGAGGCCTTTAGCTGCTTAGAAGTTCCCCTGGGTTCCTCTGGTTCCTCTCCCACTATGATGGAGTGATGTTTGTTGGTGGACCACTCCTGTGGAGGGGAACAGTCGTCTTCAATCTGTCTGACTCTCTGTGGATTATTTGTGGCTTCCAGACTCTTTACAGATGGTTGTGGAACCTTTTCCAGCCTGATGAGCAACAACAACTCTTTTTCTGAGCTCCTCACAAAGCTCCTTTCATCTGTTGTCATCACACACTTCAACACAAACATGAGACAAATCCCTGATTCATAGAAACTGAACCAGGACCTGAGGCTGGACTCATGGACTCTGGTTTAATGTAGAGGATCCTCTCTGATCTGGAACGTTTTAGTCTCATATATTAGTGGTCGGGTTCTTTGTCGACTCTCAGGATGTTGTGTCATTTTAATGAAGCTGCTCCGTGTCTGTTTCCATCATATTAATCGTATGTGAGGATGTGATGCTGGTTAATGTCCCGTGAAGACATCCGTCCTCTCAGAGCTGGAGATCTCAGCAACAATCACCAAAGAGTTTGTCTCTAATTCTTGTGTCTGTGACGGAGGCTCTGGTCCTCGGCCGGGTCAGGACCGGAGCCTCGGAGCGTCTCTCTGAGATCCTGGTCCAGATCCAGGACCAGATACTGGACTTCCTCTCCGTGGTACTTCCTTCGGCGCTGGGATTAACGTCGACTGGACAGAGTCACACAGCTGATCCTTATCAGACTGAGGTTCTGGTTTAATTAGTTGAGAGGAGGAGGAGGATGAGGAGGAGGAGGAGGAGGAGGAGGAGGAGGAGGAGCAGGGGAAGGAGGAGGAGGAGGAGCAGGAGAAGGAGGAGGAGGAGGAGGAGGAGGAGCAGGAGCAGGAGGAGGAGCAGGAGGAGCAGGGGGGAGGGAGGGAGGAGGAGGAGGAGCAGGAGGAGGAGGAGGAGGAGGAGGAGGAGGAGCAGGAGGGAGAGAGGAGGGCAGTGTTTTTATTAGTCTCAGGAGTTTAAGGTGTTGTGTAAGATGTGAAGCTCATCTAAGGAATATTTAATTAGCCATATATAATATAATATAATATAATATAATATAATATAATATAATATAATATAATATAATATAATATAATATAATGAGTGTAATTACAGGCTGGCACTAACATAGACACGTTTACTCTATAGTTTAACTCTTTATTGGTTTAAATGCTGCTATTTTTCCTCATTGTTCCAGTTTCATTCGTTCTGTGCTGCTGGTGCTTTTATTCTATAGATTGTATTTTATTGTGTATCTGCTATAGTCTTTATCTTTACGGTGCTATAGTTTCTAGTTTTATTGCTCCTGAACCAAAGAGCTGACGAACCATATTTTGTTGATTTCTATGAATGAATCTTGTTGTAGAGCTGCAGGTACCAGGTCTAACCCTAGAACCCTTCTCTACAAAACTACTTTTACTTCACATTGAATTAAACCAAACAAAAATAAACTCTTTGGTTCAGGAGCAATAAAATAGAAACTATAGCACCGTAAAGATAAAGATATACACAGTAAAATACAATCAAGAAAGAAAAATAGCAGCATACGAGTGAAACCATAGAGCACATGTGTCAGTGCTAGTGTAAATGTGCCTGTTGAGTGTAGGTGGACTGGAGAATAAATCTGAATCTAAATCTGGGGGTTACTGGAGGAGAGGTTGCAGGTGTGAGGGATTTGTCGTGTTGAGGGTAGAAGCTGTTTTTAGTCTCTTAGTCGTGGCCTTGATATCATCGTGTTTGTCGTCCTGTTAGCTGCTGCCAGGCTGTGGGTTTGACATCTACACTGGATGTTTATTGTCTGTCACATCTTTAAGAGACAAACGTTCTGTCCTGTGGAATAAAGACAGAGTGAGCATCCTGTCTCCGCCTCCTCTCTGCTGCTAATCCACGAATTAATCAGAGCAGATTAACGAGGAGGAACACGTCCTCTCTGAGATCACAGACAAAGAAGAGTCTTTATCTCAGGGAGCGAGAGGAGGAACGTCACCGATGCAAAGATCCTGGAGGCGTGAGGCCGGAGTCTGACTGCTTATCAGGGGCGTCCAGGGGCCTCGGGTTCCTCTGGACGGACGTCTACCAAACCCACTCTCACAGTTTTACCAGTTACCTGCAGAATCATTTAAATTTCTCCTGGGAGAAGCTGGTTCCGTCCGTCCATGCTCCAACATGAGCTCGGAGAGAGGAGGACAGATACAGAGGACAGGCCGGCTCTATTAGGGTCAATTTTAAAGACTTATAACCTTTCATTGTTATTTAGATAATTTATTTATCTAAATATTATTTATTTATTGTTTATTTATTTATTTATTATTTAGATAATGTTCAGATTGATCTTTAACATCAAAATCCAACAATTCTGTTCAGACGTTGCTTGATTGTCCAAATGATTCAGTCCGGATTTTAAATTAGGATTTTATTGAAAGTAAAAGTGTAACTACCTCATAGAGATCCTGAGATTATTAACACACGACTGGACCACATGGACCACTGGACCAGTCACTGCATTAGACCTGGACCACTGGACCAGTCACTGTATTAGACCTGGACCAGTCACTGTATTAGACCTGGACCACTGGACCACTGGACCAGTCACTGCATTAGACCTGGACCACTGGACCAGTCACTGTATTAGACCTGGACCAGTCACTGTATTAGACCTGGACCAGTCACTGCATTAGACCTGGACCAGTCACTGTATTAGACCTGGACCAGTCACTGCATTAGACCTGGACCAGTCACTGTATTAGACCTGGACCAGTCACTGTATTAGACCTGGACCAGTCACTGCATTAGACCTGGACCACTGGACCAGTCACTGTATTAGACCTGGACCAGTCACGGTATTAGACCTGGACCAGTCACTGTATTAGACCTGGACCAGTCACTGTATTAGACCTGGACCAGTCACGGTATTAGACCTGGACCAGTCACTGTATTAGACCTGGACCAGTCACTGCATTAGACCTGGACCACTGGACCAGTCACTGCATTAGACCTGGACCAGTCACGGTATTAGACCTGGACCACTGGACCAGTCACGGTATTAGACCTGGACCACTGGACCAGTCACTGCATTAGACCTGGACCAGTCACGGTATTAGACCTGGACCACTGGACCAGTCACTGCATTAGACCTGGAGCACTGGACCAGTCATTGTCACAGGCTGTGAGCTGGTGCTGATAATTGACTGTGTGGATGTTTTGAGCTCCTCCGTGTCAACAGCGATTTAAAGGACGACGAAGGTTGAGTCACAGAAGGATTTAAAGCCAACAGCTGCTCCAATAATCTGCTTCAATCACACGTGTCTGGTCGACTAAAACCAAAGAAACAAACTGGTCCTGTTTAACTGAATAAAGACACCGAATAAAATAAAATTAGAGGACACTGAACATAAGTACCTTATTACTGAACTGCCTTTATTTATCCCCCCTCTCTACTCTGACGGACTCTCATAAAACTGACAGTCAGGTCTAGATGATTAAATCCTCAATGAATCAATAAATAGATGAATAAACCAATAAATCCAGGTGTAAAACGCTGAGATTCGAGCAGGTCTGTGATGTACAGTAGATCATGAAACCTGATACTGATCTGAATAATTATCTGAGGAGCGTCGGCTGCAGGCGCTGAATCACACAGAGATGTTTATCTGAACGTAACGCTTCATTATCAACGCCACCAGAGATTTATCTGAGAACAAAGACGACACATTTACCCTTAATGAGTCTGAGATATGAAACATATTCAGTAAACTCTGAAAAATAAATGTCCAAACAGAGATTCAACACGTCCAGAGACCAGAGAAAAGAAGCTGAGGCATCGAGTTTAAATAAAGAACAGCTTGACCTGTGAGAGTTTTTCCATCTGGTTCCTAAATCTGGATCATGTCTCCAAGGTTCTGGTCCCGTGGAGAGATAAACTAATAAATATTAAACCCTGAGTTTATTTAATCCTACACATTATTCTGATTGTTTCTGCATGTTTGTGATTTATGAGTTAATGCTTCTATTGTCATTTATTAATCCCTCAAATTATTTAAGACCAACTGATGCAATGAGGAGCTTCTCATTTCTTCAACAAACATGTGGAACGAGATGAGGACAACCAGGAAAAAAGGCTTCAATCTGCTGGGGAGCAGCACAAAGACTGGACTCTGGAGACAAGGAGGGAGGTCATGAGGTCTGAGGAGTCCAGACTGGACCTGGTCCTGAGTGATGGGGCATCAGGGGAAGAACAGCTGTTATTTCCACAGCATTTGTTTCTGTTATTATTCTCTTAGTGTTTGTGTAGAAGGTTTAGAGCTGGTCGAGCTGGATCTCAGCTGATATGTAGAAATGACTCCTGCACTGTGTTGACGGTAAATAAAACATCAGATGTTTAAAGAGATAATTAAAGGTGTCTGTGAACATGTTGACGTCTTCCTCCTGAGCGTCTGCAGTCGTCCTGTCGCCGTGGAAACATGTGGATGTGACAGTAAATAAACAGCGTCTGTCCTCATGTCCTGACGCAGGATGAAGCTCCGCTCTCTCACGACCTGTTTTCACAGAGAAGACAATTCAGCGGGGAGCGTTTTAAACATTTCAAAGTTTAATCGCCTTCATTTTGAAGTTTTTTCTTCTTAATTGACGCCTCGTCTCCTTTAAAACCGTCCTCTGGATCCCAGGAGGCTCCGATTAAACACTGTTTTAGCTGCAGCTCCTCTTTGAGGAGTTCGACTGCGACGCTTAAAAGAAGATTCGTCTTCAGAGGGAGGAACCTGTCGACTCGATCTCCAAACTTCAAGCTCTAAATAGTTCTCTGGATGTCTTTTAAGGAAACGTCTCCCGGTCTGTTTGTCTCTCAGCGTGGTCTCACGTGATTCATGTCCTCTGATCTTCTCCAGAGGATCATCCACCGCTGACAGGTTTAGACGCAGCAAAGCATCATTTAACTTCCATGTGACAGGACTCAGCATCGCCCACACAAAGCTGAGGGTCCTGGACCTGGACCTGGACCTGGACCTGGACCTGGATCTGGACCTGGACCTGGATCTGGACCTGGACCTGGACCTGGACCCGGACCCGGACCCGGACCTGGACCCGGACCTGGACCTGGACCCGGACCCGGACCCGGACCTGGACCCGGACTGGACCCGGTCTGGACCTGGTCTGGACCGGGACCTGGACCTACGTTCTGTTTATGTGAAGGATGTGACGGTTCAGTCACAGCTCTGCTCCATCAGGTTTGTGAGTGGAATCTGTGCTGATTAAATGTTTAGAGGAGGTCAGCTGGTCTCAGGACTGGGATGAAAGTGTCTCTGAGGACAAAGACACGTGAGACACATGAGACACAGAGTCAGAGCTCAGTCTGGTCTGAAGCAGAGTTACACCTGAAACACCCTGAATCTGACTCATCACGTCCAGTAACGGACTAATGTTGAAATATAAAAATCATTTCCTACATATGGAAGAGGCCGTGATTCTTCACACATATTATTTCCTCCATTTTCCCGTGATAACAAGTTCATTCGCTTAGTTTTCTTAATGTATTTAATTCAAGAGAATTCTATCATATGTCGTACATAACACTAATAATAACACTAATAATAATAATAATAATAATAATAATAATAAAATGTCTATATATCTCGTGTCTGTGATTGTAGACTGGACTGTATGTTTTCAGAATATTTTTTGTAACTTACTACCTCATTCTTACACTATTTTTAAGATTGTTTTATTTTTATCTTATTCTATTTTTTCTCCTTGACTCGTATTCTTATGTCTATGTCTGGTCACATTGATGTTCTCTGTTATCTTGAGACATTTTCCCTGCGGGCATCAATAAAGTGATCTTTTTTATTAATCAGACTGAATGTGTTTTATTATGTTGTGACTTTATCAGTTCATTGTTATTTTATAGTTGTCTTTCTTTATCAGGTTCATTTAGTTTCTGTTTCGTTCAAAATAAAATAAAATACGAGTTAGTGGCTTGTTTCAGGATCATCTTCGTAGACTGCCCTCTACTGGTGCAGGTGATGAACTCCAGTCAAAACCTGGATGAAACAATAAAACAATAAATTTATTTATACTGATCTAACTAATCTGGAGACAAAGGAGCAGAGGGACAATAAAATAAAGAGTTAAAGTAGACGAAGAGAGATCACTCATTTAGGAAATGTAGTAGTTACTGGACAAATATATGTGATGAAATATATTAAGAATACAAAAATATGTTCAATATAATATAATATAATATAATATAATATAATATAATATAATATAATATAATATAATATAATATATTAAATATAATTATGATGTGTATGGTCGAGCTGAGCAGAATGAACTGAAGGGATGTTTTAAAGCGTCTCTGAGACGTGTTAATCAGCTGCCACCTAGTGTCAATTTACACATCACATACTGTTTATCTCTGTATTATATGGTCAGATTCTCCCTGTTAAACACTCACATGTATAGACAGAAACCAGACCAGAACCAGAATCAGAATCAGAATCAGAATCAGAACCAGAATCAGAAGCAGAACCAGAACCAAAATCAGAATCAGAATTACTTTGTTGATCCCAGGGGGGAATTACTTTCATTACAGCAGCTCTGACCCAAAGTGAACCAGTGAAGAAGAACAAAGAGCAATCAGAATAAGTGAGAGATGAAACAAGGCTCAGGTGCTTTACATGACACAAAAAGGTCCGATTTCTCCTTTTGGAGCTGGTTCGGTTTAACAGGTCATCAGGTCGTTCCAACAGAAATCACACCAGAAAGGAGAGTTTATAGAAGTAGACAGATTTTTAAATTTTTTTTATTTGTATTTAAGTTTCATTCTCCTGTGATTCAGAATTCAATTATATTTTATTCTGTTTTACTGAGTGTCTCACAGAACTGAAACTAAAGCTTGTAAAGCTGTAAAGCTGTGGTTCCTGTGCACCAGAGGGTCTTTCTGGATTGAGTTGTGTCTCTTAGTGGTTCTTCTGCTCCTGCATCATCTCTTGTAGCTCAGAGTAACAAGCAGAGCTGCTCTCCCTGACAACACTTCTGCCGTTTGCCCGGTAACAGACTGACCTGCCGCCCCTCGTGACTTTCATCCGAATACGTGAATAAAATCCAC